>NC_056733.1:1606268350-1606345850 GCF_019279795.1 Protopterus annectens | reverse complement strand
TAGAACTTGTCTAGTTGAAGACTGCTGGAACAGGCTCAGTTCTGAGCTTTTTACTGGTTAATTGGGTAATTTGTTTAAATCAGTTTGCTAAAAAAAATTGCATTTTATTTATCTGCTTTTACTGTATTTATGTTTCTTCCTACTTTATTACTTTATTTTGCTTTTGCTGCTTGTTCTTAAAAGTACTTAATTACATTTATTCTGATGCATTTATTACTGCTTGTCAGTAGCCTGATTAAATTATAACTGTTATTGTAAGCCTTTGGTTGAAGCACTTGGGCTTCAGACCAGTTGTTTTACATTAAGATTTGTGGCATGCACAGTTGTGGCAGGACAGGTAGCTTACATCCTTCTAAGTTGGGAGTTGCTGATTGAAGGCTTAGTGTCTGCTATTCTAAAAGTGTATTAGTTCTGGTTTAAGCACTTGGGCTTTGGGCCAGTTATTTTACATTAAGAAGGTGTGGTCTGCACTCATGTGGGAGGAAAGGGTAGATTCTGCCCTTCTGAGCTGGGAGTTTCTGGTTAAAGGTTTATTGTATCCAAGAGACAGAAAACTTGCTGTAAAACAGGTAAAAAAACTTGATAAAAACACACCAACGTCGAGAGAAAACACTTTATAAAAATAGCAAAGCTTTTGGGTTAATACCCTTCTTCAATACTAATACAAAGCAATGAACAAAGCAAACAACTTTAAATAGGAGTCAGATATATCACATGGTTGCAGCCAGTCAATAATGTGACATTTCTTAAAGAAATAACTAAAAACATTGAGTGCAATACTCAGAGTACATAACAAATAAAATATAAAATACATATAGCAGCAAGTATATATATATATATATATATATATATATATATATATATATAGATTTATGTGCAAATATGTACTTAACAACATAACTTAGTCTGTTGTAGTTTGACTAAAACTGGTTTCAAGGTTACAGCAGTGTTCAAACCAAGAGATTGATCAGCAGCCAATCTCAAACTTTAAAAAGGAGTCAAATATATCACAAGGTTGCAGCCAGTCAATCATGTGACAAAATTTCTCTTAGAAGAATATGAGAATCTTGAAAAATAAACTGTGCTATAAGGATTTTAGGGGTGGTTGTAACCCCCATATTATGCTTAGACATGGTACATTTGGCTGTATGAATTGCACATGTGTGTGGACATTCTAGGCAATGGTAGTGATGTTTTTACTCACCCTATCACCGGAAGAGTTTATAAATTTAACTTAACAGCTACTTGTGTTAGTATAAATGTGGTTTATTTAGCTACATGTACACCATGCTCTTCTTTTTATGTGGGGAAAACCACGAGAAGACTAAAAGAACACATTATTGAACATAAATCCGAAATTAGAAGGAATAATGATAATAATGCATTATATAAACACATTAGTATCAATGGTGCTTTAGGGTGATAGACATGGTACATGTATCTCTTAGGGGTGGTGACGTTAATAATTTTTTAGAGATTAAAGAGTATGAATGGATTTTGAGATTGGCTGCTGATCAGTCTCCTGGTTTGAACACTGCTGTAACCATGAAACCAGTTTTAGTCAAACTACAACAGACTAAGTTATGTTGTTAAGTATATACATATATATATATATATATATATATATATATATATATATATATATATATATATATATATATATATATATATATACATGCTGCTATATGTATTTTATATTTTATTTGTTATGTACTCTGAGTATTGCACTCAATGTTTTTAGTTGTTTCTTTAAGAAATTTTGTCACATGATTGACTGGCTGCAACCATGTGATATATTTGACTCCTATTTAAAGTTGTTTGCTTTGTTCATTGCTTTGTATTAGTATTGAAGAAGGGTATTATCCTGAAAGCTTTGCTATTTTTATAAAGAGTTTTCTCTCGACGTTGGTGTGTTTTTATAAAGGCTTATTGTGCCTGCTTATTTGAACGGTTTCTTTCTGAAATTGGTATGCCTTATTTCCTGTAGCATAGACTAAATTCAGACCTGCTGAATCTAGCTTTGTTTGTATAACTTGAGCACTAATCCAGACCACCTTTTTTTGGAGAAGGTTCTCCTGCACTCAAGTGGCAGGAGTGTGCAGTTAGAACTTGTCTGATTGAAGACTGCTGGAACGGGGCTCAGTTTTTAGATTTTTATTGGTTAATTGGTTAATTTGTTTAAATCAGTTTGCTCATTTGCTACTGTTATATTAAAAAAAAAAAATATATATATATATATATATATATATATATATATATATATATATATATAGATAGATATATACACTTTATGCATGGCCTCTTAGCTAGGGTTAAACTATTCTAGACGCCATAAAGTTTGCTCTTCAAATTTTCCCTTAGAACTAGCCAGTTTTTTTAGTTTTAGCACTAAAATCTGTTTCTTTGAGCTCAGCACTTGTTCAGAACTCATTGTAAGCACTAAATAAGCTACAAATTACTACAGCACTCAACTTTCCTCACTTGTCTAGAGTAAAACAGTTTTTAGCACTTAGCACCTATCCAGGCATGTCTAAGGGTCAGCTCCCAGTATTTTGGTGTGTCTACCTAATGAGTCTTGGCATCTTAGGGCAATGCTGCAATTTCCTCCTATACACAGACAACCCTCTCCTACTACCACCCAAGACTACAACCTGTGAGAGATGCACTTATATAGCCAAACTGGAAGCAAAGCTCTCTTCACCCAAGACTGAACTAGACAGTCAAGAGGAGAAGGTAAACACTTGCATCACACCACACTTATCGCATAGTCCCTCAGAAACTACACCACCAAAACACACACATAGAAACACAAAAGACACACCTACATTCATGGAGACTTTTAATATAAATTGGCTGAAGTAACAGAGACCTCCGAAGCAGAAACGCAAGCAACTGCCACCCTCCCAATGCAATCCAAATGACACATAGCCCACAAATCAGTGTGTCACTCAACCACATCCCATAAGGCATAACAATGTACCCAACACTAGTCATAGGTAACTCTATAGTCAGGCACACTGATGTTCCACTCACCAGGCTAAACAAGGAGAAAGTTACTGTCAGCTGCCTGTCGGGTGCCAGGATCTGCCACATAATGCACACACTCAGGTCATTCCACAACAAGTACAAATATAATTCTGTCGTTGTCCATGTTGGTATGAATGACCTGAGATGTACCTCCCTGGACTACATAAAAAGAGAAATGGAGGAGCTCTCCGATCTTGTAGCCCAGGCAGGTATGACCCGAGCCCTGAGTAGCATCCTGCCATCACTCAGAATGATAGCACAGTACAAGGACAAAATGATTGACTTCAACAATTGACTAAGCTTCTGGTGTCATTCTAAGGGGATCCAGTATCTGTCTGCCTGAGATGACATGATCAACAGACCACAATGCTTTGCCAGAGATGGCCTACACCTGTCGCCATTGGGATTCTGGATACTGGCAAAGGCTCTTGCCACCCCTATAGTGCCTTTTTTAGGCAAGGTTCAAATTACAAATTCACCACCTTAACAGGTACAAGCAAGCAAAATCTGAGGGCAATGCTACTCAATGCTAGAAGTCTAAACCTCAAAATGCATTCACTCGAGGCACTTCTTAAAATGGAGAACATCAACATCTGTGCAGTGACAGAGACCTGGTTCAAGGCTCCAGAGAGCACCCCTGCATTACCAGGCAATAATTCATACCACACCTTTCGGCCACTTAACCTGGACCGAAACACTAAAGATAGAGGCGTCTCCATATTCATTAATGATATCCACACCTCCAGGCTAGTTGCTCAGCATAATGCATCCGAGATTATCCAAGTGCAACTAACTTTGGGCAAGGCCACAATCCAAACTGTAACTTGTTACAGATCCCCCACCATGCCCAGGATTCCCACTCCTCATTTCTTGATACACTGGAAAATATTAGGGTACAACCCAACACCCTAATAATGGGCGATTTCAACTACCCCACCATTAACTGGGAAAACTACTCATGTACCAACTCTTTTGCTCAACGTTTTCTGGAATTCATAAATTCCAATGCTTTGGATCAACTTATCCATACCCCCACCGGAGCAGCAAAATCCTAGACCTGATCATTATCAACATGGGTGACCAGTGTTCCACACCAGAGGTCAGTTCCTCACTGGTCTGATCTGACCACAAGCTAATCACCCTAGACATCCACATCCCGCCCCCACCCCCCATTAGGGAAACCACCGTAACAAAATTTCTCCAAAGCCAACTTCACGCATCTTAAGACAGAAGTGGCAAACTTCACTACACCCATGCAGATGGACAGTCGAGGTATGACTGCTGAATCCTACACAAATGCACTTTATAAGAACTTACATGAGTGCATGGATTGTGCTATCCCTAACAGAACCAAGATGCTATCCTCCAAAAAAAGGAAGCCAATTTGGTGGTCCCCTGCCATAAACAAACTCTACAACAGAAGAAAGAAACTGTTGCAGAAAAGAGTAAAATCCCATGACTGGAGGAACTCCCTGGTCAACTTCAGTAAAAAGCTGAGATCCCTCATAAAATCCTCCAAAGCTAGTTACAAAAACAAAATTGCCACAGATTCTAAAGACAACCACAAGGCATTCTATTGCTATGTCAAGAATCTCAATGGCAATGCTCAAATCTGTTCTGAGTTACAGCAAAATGGCACTAAATATACAGAACCAACTGATATTGCCAACATCCTGGCAGATAGGTTCAGTGCTAACTTTACCCCTCTCTCACCCCCTAAAGGGCCCATCTCTATACTGGATGAAAGCAAAATTCCTGTAATCACAGCTGCACAGGTAAAAAAACACACTCTCCAAAGCCAAGAACACAGCATCCATGGGACCTGACAACATCCCAGGCTGCGTTCTACACGAACTGCAGAATGAACTGGCACCCCACCTAAGCACCATATTGAATCATAGCCTCACCTCAGGCTTTGTGCCCAATGAATGGCACACAGTGATGTTTATCCCATTCCACAAAGGGGGAGCCACCACAGACCCTGGGAACTACCACCCCATTAGCCTAACGAGCCTGGTCTGCAAGGCCATGAAACGTATCATCATGGATCTTATACACAAAGACATTGGTAATCTCCAAACTCTGGACCCCACCCAGTTCGGGTTTGTAAAAGGCAGATCATGTCTCCTAAACCTGATAGGCTTCTTTGAAGCAGTCACCAAAGCCGTAGGCAATGGTAAGGTGGTTCACACAGCCTATCTAGATCTTGCCAAGGCTTTTGACACCATCCCCCACTCTGGAATTATAGATAAACTCACTAAACTAGGTATAAATCCCTATGTCACAAGACTGGTTGCCAACTGGCTCACTGACAGAACCCACACTGTGAAAGTAGCAGACTCCAAATCCGACTTCAGACCAGTGACAAGTGGCGTACCACAGGGTTCAGTCCTGGGTCCTCTCCTGTTTGGTATCTACTTTTCTGAAGTACAGGCTAACACAGAAGGTCTTTGGCTAATGAAGTTCGCAGATGACTGCAAACTAGGAGCCATAATCAAAACTCCTAACGATGTGGACATCCTACAAAAGGGCCTCACGGAGACAGCTGCCTGGTGTGAAAGTCATGGCCTCAATCTCAATGCCAAAAAGTACATTGTCATCCCCTTTGGTAAAAACTATGTACCCATGAGCTACCACATAGGTGGTAGTCTACTTAACACCAAAAGTGTGATAAGAGACCTTGGGACACAGGTGGACAGTAGTCTCTCCTTTGATAATCACATCGCCACAGTAGTCAGGAAATCCTTCTATGAGGCATACCTCATCACAAAAGGTTTCTCATCCAGGAAAAAAGAGGTCATTGTTCCCCTCTACTCATCACTCATTAGACCCATTATAGAGTACAGTGCCCCCTTTTGGTATGTACCTCACAAGACATCTACAAGAACTGGAAAGGCTGCAGAAATACCTCACAAGTGACAAAGAGGATTACCGGCCTCAAACAGATGCCCTACACAGACCGTCTCGAAAAACTCCAGCTTTACTCCGTCACATATCGCCTACTCAGAGGCGTTCTCTGCCTAACATACAAAGCTATGTCAAACCCAGAGCTGTTGGACATGCTCCACTTAAAGAAATCCCAATCCCTCCGAGCTACACGCTCTAGGGACCTAAACCTTGTCACTACAATAAACAGAACATGCTGGAGGGATAGATTCTTGTCCCAGAGACTTCCCATACTCTGGAACAAACTACCTAACTATATCAAACAAAGCTCCTCATAAGCACTCTTCAAGAAAAATCTTGATGATTGGATGGGAAATAGGAAATTCACTCTCTGGCTCTGCTCAACAGGGGCACAGGAAAATAATTTTCTTGGGTGACGAAAGCAAGGGTACTTTTTTTCTAGGCTTATATAGGTTCTATAGCCCATAGCCTACTATCTACCTGTGAACCTATGCATATAGTTGGATGGGAGACTCTGGACAATTTTTATGCAAGCTCTTTGTATATGCCATGTTGACCCACTATTTTACTTATTTGTTTCTCACTCTTATTTTTTTTTGGTTCTAGAGATACTGAGACCTTCAGCCATGGCCCATAAGCCCCACTGTCTTTCTTGCCTTGATTCCATCTTGCCACCACACCCAGAACTGCCATCAGAGACCCTAAGCATGGAGCCCTCTCATTCCAAGGGAGAGGATAGATATTCACACCTCCAGGCTGGTTGCCCAACACAATGCATCTGAAATTCTCCAGGTGCAACTAACACTAGGTAAGACTGCAATACAAATTGTAGCTTGCTACAGATCCCCTACCATGCCCCACGATTCTCACTTCACCTTTCTAAACATACTGGAAAATATTAAGATACAACCAAACACCCTAATACTGGGTGATTTCAACTACCCTGCCATTAACTGGGAAAACTACAACTGTACCAACACCTTTGCTCAATGGTGCTTGGAATTCATAAATTCCAATGCCCTAGAGCAACTAGTTTCATAGTCCCACCAGGGGTACCAATATTCTAGACCTGGTTATTACCAACATGGGAGATCGATGCTTCACACCAGTGGTCACCCCCTCGTTGGTCATATCAGACCATAAGCTAATCACCCTTGACACCCATATCCCACCCCCTTTAAGAAAACCTCCATAAAAAACTTCTCCAAAGCCAACTTCATGCTTCTCAAGTCAGAAGTAACTAACTTCATGCCACCCATGCAGACGGGAACTGGAAGTTCAACTGCTGAATCCTACACTAAGGTGCTTTACGAGCACATTCACTTATGCATGGACCATGCCATCCCAAATTGAACCAAGATAATGTCCTCTAAAAAAATAAAGCCAATCTGGTGGTCCCTTGCCATAAACAAGCTGTACAACAGAAGGAATAAACTGTTGCAGAAAAGAGGAAGAACCCAGGATTCAAAAAACTCCCTCACCTGCCTCAGTAGAAAGCTGAGATCCCTCATAAAATCTCCTAAAGCTAGGTACGAAAACAAAATTGCCAAAGATTCCAAAGACAACCACAAGGCATTCTATAGTTATGTCAAGAATCTAAATGGCAATACTCAGATCTGCTCTGAGCTACAGCAGAATGGCACTATGCATACTGTTCCCAAGGATATTGCCAGTATCCTGGCAGATAGATTCAGTGCCAACTTCACCCCCTCTCACCCCCTAAATGGCCCATCTCAATACTGAAAGAAACCCAAATTCCGGTAATCACGGCCACTCAGGTAAAAAACGCACTCTCCAAAGTCAAGAATACAGCATCCATGGGACCAGGCGACATCCCGGGCTGTGTAATGCATGAACTACAAAATGAACTGGCACCTCACCTAAGTGTCATGTTTAATCATAGCCTGACCTCAGGCTTCGTGCCCACAGAGTGGCGTACATCTACAGTCATCCCACTCCACAAGGGGGGATCCACTTTGGATCCCAGGAACTACGGTCCCATCAGTCTGATGAGCCTGATCTGCAAGGCCATGGAACATATTATTAAGGAACTTATAAACAAAGATATTGGCAACCTTCAAACACTGGACCCCACCCAGTTTGGGTTTGTGAAGGGCTAATCTTGCCTCCTGAACCTGACTTCTTCAAATCAGTCTCCAGAGCAGTGGACGAGGGTAAGGTGGTTCACACAGCCTACTTGGACCTCACCAAGGCTTTCAACACTGTCCCCCACTCTGGAATCATAGATAAACTTACTAAGCTGGGCATTAATCCCTACATCACTTGGTGGGTTGCAAACTGGCTTACTGACAGAACACACACTGTAAAAGTAGCCGACTCCAAATCCAGCTCCAGACAAGTGACAAGTAGTGCACCGCAGGGTTCTGTCCTGGGACCACTCTTGTTTGGCATCTACTTCTTTGAAGTACAGGCCAACACTAAGGGACTCTGACTTACAAAGTTCATAGATGACTGCAAGCTGGGAGCCATTACTTAATCCCCAAATGATGTGGATATACTACAAAAGGGCCTTATTGAAACAGATGCCTGGTGCCAGAGCCATGGGCTCAAGCTAAATGCCAAAAAATGTATAGTTGCCCCCCTTGGGAAAAATCACATACCTGTAAACTACCACATAGGTGGCAGTACACTAAACACCGAAAGTGTGATAGGAGACCTAGGGACACAGGTGGACAGTGGTCTCACCTTTGATAACCACATAGCCACAACAGTTAGAAAATCCTTCTTCGTGGCACACCTCATCACTAAGGGCTTTTTATCCAGAAAAAAAGAGGTCATTGTCCCTCTGTTCCCATCCCTCATTAGACCCATTATAGAATACAATGCTCTGTTTGGTATGTACCTCACAAGACATCTGCAACAACTAGAAAGGCCGCAGAAATACCTCGCAAAAAGAATCACAGGCCTAAAGTAGATGCCTTATGCTGACGGTCTAAAGAAACTCCAGCTATACTCTGTCACATATTGCCTACTCAGAGGCGATCTCTGCCTAACATACAAGGCCATGTAAAATCAAGAGTTGTTGGACATGCTACAGTTAAAGAAATCCCAATCCCTCCGAGCCACATGCTCCAGGGATCTTAACTTTGTCATCACGATGAATAGAACATGCTGGAGGGATAGGTTCCTGACCCAGAGACTCCCCATAATGTGGAATAGGTTGCCCACACATGTCAGGCAGAGCGCACAATGGCCCTCTTCAAGATGAACCTTGACGAATGGATGGGAGCTAGGAAATTCACCTTGGGGATCACATCAGTAGCCCCGCTAGACAGGGGTCCAGGTAAGTAAATATTTGTTGGGAAGCAATAGCCAGGGAATCATTATGGCTAGGCCTGTATAGGCCCTAAGGCTAATAGCCTAGTACCTACCTATGAACCTATGAATTGGTACTCTGCAAATTGCCCATAGATGAGTGTGCATGTGTGTGTGTGTGTGTGTGTGTGTGTGTGTGTGTGTGTGTGTGTGTGTGTGTGTGTGTGTGTGTGTGTGTGTGTGTGTGTGTGTGTGTGTGTGTGTGTGTGTGTGTGTGTGTGTGTGTGTGTGTGTGTGTGTGTGTGTGTGTGTGTGTGTGTGTGTGTGTGTGCACGCGCACGTGGACATTCTTTGACAGTCCAGCAGCCTTTTCATAATGGGTTTCAGTATCTTGTACTAGCCTCCGGTATCTTTGTAACCATGTAAAAGGTTAAAGCAGGTTATCAGAACATGGATGGGCTTCTCAAATGAAACCAAGAGTGTCAAATTAACTTTCTTTTATTTGGCTGTATCTCCTCCATATCTCTTGTATGATGGGGTGTTACTGCTGTTCACATCTCCTGATGCTTATCATAATCTCTTCTAAAGTTACTTGGTATACCCCCCCCCATTAAAAAAGAATGCCCTGAGTCTTGGCATTTGGCAGCTGACACAGACTTCATCTTTCCTCCCCATTTAATCTATATACATATATATATATATATATATATAAAGTGGTGGCAGGGGAAAGTGTAGTTAAGCAGCATAGAATAGTGGTCTGTAGGATGACATTGGTGATCAAGAAGAGGAGGAGGAGTGTGAAAGCAGTGCCAAGGATTAAATGGTGGAAGTTAAAAAAAGGTGATTGTGAAGTGGAGTTTAGGGATGAGTTAAGACAGGCACTGGGAGGCAGTGGAGAGTTACCGAATAGCTGGGTAACTACAGCAGAACTAGTAAGGGAGACTGCTAGAAAGGTGCTTGGTGTGACATCTGGACAGAGGAAGGAGGACAAGGAGACCTGGTGGTGGAATGAGGAAGTACAGGAGAGTATACAGAGGAAGAGGCTGGTGAAGAAGAAGTGGGATTGTCAATGAGATGAAGAAAGTAGACATGAGTATAAGGAGATGAGGAGCATGGCAAAGAGAGAGGTGGCAAAAGCTAAGGATAAGGCGTATGGAGAGTTGTATGAGAGATTGGACACTAAAGAGGGAGAAAAGGACCTGTACCGATTGGCTAGACAGGGGGACAGAGCTGGGAAAGATGTGCAGCAAGTAAGGGTGATAAAGGATAGTGAGGGAAAAGTACTCACAAGAGAGGAGAGTGTGTTGAGTAGATGGAAAGAGTATTTTGAGATGCTGATGAATGAAGAGAATGAGAGAGAGAGAAGGTTGGATGATGTGGGGATAGTGAATCAGGAAGTGAAACAGATTAGCAAGGAGGAAGTAAGGACAGCTATGAAGAGGATGAAGAATGGAAAGGCTGTTGGCCCAGATGACATCCCAATGGAAGCATGGAGGTGCTTAGGAGAAATGGTAGTGGAATTTTTAACTAGATTGTTTAATGAAATTTTGGAAAGTCAGAGGATGCCTGAGGAGTGGAGAAAAAGTGTTTTGGTACCTATCTTTAAGAATAAGGGTGATGTGCAGTGCTGCAGTAACTACAGAGGGATAAAATTGATCAGTCACAGCTTGAAGTTATGGGAAAGAGTAGTAGAAGCTAGGTTAAGAAGGGAGGTGATGATTAGTGATCAGCAGTATGGTTTCATGCCAGGAAAGAGCACTACAGATGCAATGTTTGCTCTGAGAGTGTTATTGGAGAAATACAGAGAAGGTCAGAAGGAGTTGCATTGTGTCTTTGTAGACTTAGAGAAAGCATATGACAGGGTGCCTAGAGAAGAGTTGTGGTATTGTATGAGGAAGTCGGGAGTGGCAGAGAAGTATGTAAGAGTGGTACAGGATATGTACGAGGGTAGTGTGACAGTGGTGAGGACTGCAGTGGGAGTGACAGATCCGTTTAAGGTGGAGGTAGGATTACATCAAGGATCAGCTCTGAGTCCTTTCTTATTTGCAGTGGTGATGGACAGGTTGACAGATGAGATCAGACAGGAGGCCCCGTGGACTATGATGTTTGCAGATGACATTGTGATCTGTAGTGAGAGTAGGAATCAGGTTGAGGAGACTCTGGAGAGGTGGCAATATGCTCTAGACAGCAGAGGAATAAAGGTCAGCAGGGCTAAGACAGAATATATGTGTGTAAATGAGAGGGAGGGTAGAGGAATGGTGAGGATGCAGGGAGTAGAGTTGGTAAAGGTGGACAAATTTAAGTACTTGGGATCAACATTTCAGAGTAATGGTGAATGTGGAAGAGAGGTGAAAAAGAGAGTACAGGCAGGGTGGAATGGGTGGAGAAGAGTGTCAGGAGTGATTTGTGACAGGCAGGTACCAGTAAGAGTGAAAGGGAAGGTCTACAAGAGGGTAGTGAGACCAGCTATGTTATATGGGTTGGAGACAGTGGCACTGACGAAAAGGCAGGAGTCAGAGCTGGATGTGGCAGAGTTAAAGATGTTAAGATTTGCACTCCGGGTGACTAGGATGGATAGGATTAGGAATCAGTATATTAAAGGGTCAGCTCATGTTGGACAGTTTGGAGACAAAGCAAGAGAGACGAGATTGCGTTGGTTTGGACATGTGCTGAGGAGGGATGATGGGTATCTTGGGAAAAAGATGCTAAGGATGGAGCTGCCAGGTAAGAGGAAAAGAGGAAGGCCTAAGATAAGGTTTATGGACGTGGTGAGAGAGGACATGCAGGCGGTTGGTGTGACAGAGCAAGATGCAGAGGATAGGAAGAAATGGAAAGAGATGATCCGCTGTGGCGACCCCTAACAGGAAAAGCTGAAAGATGATGATGATATATATATATATATATATATATATATATGTATATATATATATATATATATATAGCAGGGAGAACGCAGGGCTTTTGCCAATGACATCAGCACAAGCACAAAACAACTATTTTCAGCCTTAGCAAAAATAAAAAAAATGCCAGTTGTTTAAAGAAAGACTTCTTTTGCACTCTTGTTTTACCAGCTCTACATAATTGTCTGTTATACAATGATTATCCATTAACATTAAAAAATGAACACACTGATTGGTCAGCCAAACCAGCATGGTCATTGTAAATCGAACATATACCAACAGAAAAAAGTCCGGTAGCCCAGACTTAATTTATGGTACAGAAATTCAGTTTTCTTTCATTTAAAAAAAAACTTAGAAATCTGGAGACTTCAAAAGAACAATACAAATGAGACAGAGAAAATACAAGGATAATCAGGTACATTATGCAAAACTACAGAAATGTACCTGATTATCCTTATATATTCTCTGTCCCTTTTCTCTCGTACATTTGAAGTATCCAGATTTCAATTTTTTTATTAAAAAAAAAAAAAAAAAGGCAACAGAGATCTTCCTTTCTCCATTGCTTCCTTTCCACAGTTCTGATGTAATGTGTAAGCATGGGAATGTAAGTCCCAAATGCATGTGCAGTGCATCAAGAAAGTCCCATGATACTGGGGAAACACACGGAAGAGCACCATGGCGCTGTTATACAAGGAATTATTTAAGAAAAGTACATAACTTTTTTCTTAAATAATGTCATTGTATAATAGCAATAACCCATGGCTGTGCATGGGTAATACTGATTTACCCATGATTGGCTTTACTCGGTTACTCACCGTGGGTAAATCCAGCTTTACCCACACCCAGCCATGAGTTACTGCTATAATACTTCACTTTCAACAACACTATATACAGGTTCATTCTTTCTGTAAATTATTTTGCTTTTGTGTTTTAAGTATCCGTTCATATCTTCTCTCTCAGATACATATTTTTTCTTATTTTCTCCTTTTATTATTTTGTCTTATAAAATGGTTTAGCATGTACTTCTCCTCTTATTAATTTACACTGTCTCTATGTCCTGGTAAACAACTCCCTTTTATTTGTAAGAAGACCCATACAGGAGCCTCAGTGCTGGGACCTGTTTTCTTCTCATCATTTATTAATAATCATTCATTAAATAACAATAATAAGAACCTCATCCTGTATGTTGATGATTTCGCTGTCTTAGTTGGTAGCAGTCATATATCTATCTTCCCTCCAAATGATGCCTCAAAAGGCATTCCTAGATACCTGATATTGTTCCCATACATATAGACTTGTTTTTAACCCAGAAAAAATTTCTTCATTAAATGAGATAACATTATACTTGCTTGAGTACAGAAAGAGGCAGTTAGCCTGTGCTGCTTGTTCTTTGAAGTTCCACCTCCCCTCATTCTCTTTTACTACCTATCCCTCACAGTTTTGAATGCCTCCAATGACTCCCTCTTCACTACCCATTTCTGTAGTTTAGTTCATGGGTCCAACAGTCCCTTCAATGAAGAAGCACTTTGTTTCATTTAGGGAGCGGTCAGTCCTAACAATCTGCTATTTGTGTCCCCTTCTCTTCTCCCATCTTACTGTTCTTGATGACTTTTTCACATTTTCCTGACATGATTCACCACCATCTGTTTTGGATTCTTTCGATAAGAGTACCTTCTCTTCCTGTTTCTGATTATATCCTTTCCCGTCTTTCCTGTTGAATCCTTCCAGCAGCCTGATGCCTCTCTCCCTGTATGGTATTCAGAATTGTACACAGTGTTCAAGGTGTGGCTGGCAAGGACCTGGTAGCAAGAGAACATTACCTCTTTGCTTCTAAATTCTATCACCCTGAGAATATCTTCCAGAATTCTGTTTGCTGCAGGCATTGCTCTCTTAGTCAGTTCCTGACTGTCCAATCCAAGTATAATCAACACCCCCAAATAAGGTTCCTGCTCTTTTACTCTCGGTGCCACTCTTACCGACTGATATTTCATGCTAGAGTTGTGCATTAGTGCAGTATGTTTCACGAGTCTATGTTGCAACTGAACTGACATCTTCCTGTCCACTTAAGCAGACTTTCTAAATCCTTCCTTAGGCACTCCTCTCTCCCACCCTCAGGGACTGCACCTTTTTGTAAATTAGTGAAGAGGAGGTTCCTGTTCTTTCTTCTATTACATATATCTAAAATAAACATATTGAAGAATACTGGACTCAGGACCAAACCCAGGAGTACTTCACTAATGATTTTTCTTTTTTCTGATATAATCCTCATCAACACAACCTTCTGTGTATACCTTTCAACCATGCTGCATTCCACTTCCTCATTGTATTTTCTATCACCAAATCCTGCAGTTTTCCAAGCTGTTGAAAGTACAAAACCACATCTAATAGCATGGTGAAGTCAATGTCTACTGGTTATTTCCTGTCACTTTCCCTGTAATAAAACTAGGTCAGGTTTGACTGACAGCTCTTTCCAACCATGTATAAATGTTGGTTGCTGTTGTACTAGAGATTATTGCTCTCAAGGAAAGCAACAGATCTTTTTTTCCAGGAACATGGTTTCCATGGTTCCAGTTCTCTATATTTTCACTGCTATCCCATTGTACTAGGAAGCCAGACTTCCTGTCTTCTAATCTTCATACATTTCTGCAATGGGTAGCAGTCTGTTGTTCTCATCAGGAAATCAACTATCACCGTGGTTTGCTCCCTGAGAACCCTGATAATTAGATGTTTTGGTCTCCATACTTAATCCTGCCATATGGAAAACAGTTCTCTCTCTACTTCCTTTGTCTCTTTCTCTCCCTAATGTCAGTGCACTCCTCTTCCCACACTGCCTTACCTCTTTTTTAGAATGATACCTCATCTTTGTCGATAGATTGTTATTACTAAACCTAATAATGTCAGGATCTCATAACTTACACATTTTAAGATCTGAACAGATCCCATCTTATCCTTCTCCCTTTACACAGATCACATAATAAAAAATGTTTAGCATAAATAAAAATGGCTCAGAAGCTCTCAGTCCTAATGCTAGAATACATGTAGGTTTTCTGTAGTTAAGAATGACATAACTTCCAAAGCTGGATTATACCTTTTCATTGCAAACATTAAGGAATACCCAAAATTCTAGACAGCTTGCAAGAGAAATAATTGGCTTCCAGCTGACCCAACAGCACATCTGTTTCAATTGTCCTAAATACATAATCTTTGTCTTGGTTGTAACTTTTGCCCTTCTCTCACTAGATGATTAGGACAATATTCTATTGCATACCCTGTATGGTCACATTCTAATAATGTCCTCCTTCTTCACTACCCAGCCTTCTTCTTGGTCTCTGATTGGTGAGCAGGCTTTCTCAAAATTAGGTTCCTGGTTATGTTATTCTCTTCAAGTGCCCTTTAGGAATATTACAGATAATCTACTTTTCAGAAAAGAAAATTCTAGAACATTTGACTTTAATGGAAAAATGTAAATGTGTTTCTCAGACACAGGGCAGGCAGAAGCTCTACATTCAGTGGTAGCCATTGTTCACCATATGCGCTGTCTTAGACACTGCCTCTGGTGGAGTTTTATATCTGTTAATATTGTACATTGTAGAAGTGTACATTATGTAAATACTGTAAGCAGTTTCATTTGAAATAGTTCACTGCCAGGTAATATATTTTTCCTATTTTTACAAGATTACAAAATGTAAGGTAAGCATTATTTGATATAAGAATTCTCACCACAATGCAGTGAAAACTTGCATATTTATATATGACAATTTGCCCTCATGTTAGTCGACTTACCTGGCTAACAAGCAAACAAACAAATTATAAATAACTACATAAATAAGCCTGCCCCACCATTGTAATTAATGGTTGGTATTCTTTTGCTCTATACATTCATTACTGTATCTGCTTTAGTTTGTTAGCACATACTCCAGTCCCTACTACATACCTTCCCAGCCCTCACCAAAGAATATGAAGCCTGATCCTCAACATTTTTTTCCTCCTGGTGGATCTGTGTTTAAGTCATTCCTCTGCACAAAGGTGGGCCATCTACAGACCCTGGAAACGACAGACCCACAAGTCTAACTAGTCTCATGCGCAAAACCACAGAAAGAAATATCATGGAAATGATTAATAATGATATAGGAAACCTCCAAACCCTGGATCCAACCCAGTTTGCTTTTGTCAAAGGCAGGTTATGCCTACTCAACCTGGTAGATTTCTTTGAGAAGGTCACCAAAGCAATGGATGATGGCAAAACATTTCACACTGCCTACCCTGACCTGGCAAAGGTATTTGACACAATACGCCACTCGGGCATTGTTGAAAAGCAATAGCAGTTAGGAGAAAACCCTTATCTCACCTGGTGGTTAGCCAGTTGGCTCACAGAGATGACCCAGGAAGTTAGAACTGGGGAGTCCACCTTTACAAAGAGGCCAGTCACAAATGGAGTTCCTCAGGGATAGGTCCTGGGACCGCTCCTTTTTGGCATTTACTTCTCTGAAGTCAAGGCCAATATTGTTGGCCTCTAGCTGACTAAATTTGCAGATGATTGCAAATTAGGAGCTGTCATTGAATCCCCCACTGATACAAATGTTCTCCAGGAAGAGATGACACAAACAATCAACTGATATCAGAGCCATGGACTAAAACTAAAAGCCAAGAAATGCATAATAGTTCCTTCTGGAAGTCACCCACCCCTGGTAACTATCACATTGCCAACACACCCCTAAGAGATGACCCAGTAGTCAAGGTTTTCAGTTAGAAAGCTGTTCCAAGGTTGGGCAAGAATAAAAGTCAATAGAGCTGGTGAGCATCAGCCCATTGGGCCAAGTATTTTTGCACAGTTATGGGGAGTGCTGAGAGAGGTATACAGATTGGAGTATGAACTGTGGTTGTTTTAGACAGAATACTTAATAGCATTTTGTGGATCATTCTGGATATCTGAGATAGTGCAGTACAGTACATGTGGTAACCCTCCATACATGCTAGAGCTCAGAGATATTAAGCTGAAGGCTGACAGCATATGGGTACATGTGAGGAATATTAAAGTGGACCAACTAGGAAAATAAGTATGGCAGAGGCTCAAGCCCCCAAGGGATACAAGGGGAGACATATTGTTAGATGGACTAGGAAATACCAAGCACCATTTTTGTGTCACACAGATTGTGGTTCCTTATCTAGTTAAATTTAGGAAAGTCATGTAAAAAGCCATTGGGGGGGGGGTTTGACAACAGCAAACTAACAGCTCATTCCTTCAGAATAGGAGCTGATTCACATGCCTTACACAAAAGGGGCTTCAGAGTTAAAGCACGTAGGTCAGTGGAAATTGCAAGCATGCAGAATATTCTCAGATCATGATGACTAATCAGCATTCTCTTTTGCAAGTGTCATAAAGCAGCCAGCAGAGGTGCGGACTTTGGGGCATTCTGCTGGGTACCACATGGCCAGAGAATTGGGGGAAACAGTAAGAAAACTGGATTTCAAAGAAGAAGAAATGTGGGTTTCCTGGCTGGGAAGAGGAGAAATGCAGTGGAGGCACCTGCTGGCAGCTTCGACAGAGTATTCTGAGTCATTACCTGAGACAAGAGCAGCTGTATTGCATATAGGGGGGAGTGATGTGACAAGTAGCCTATTGCTGCACTTAAAGAATAGATTTTTTTCAATGGTTCAGGTAGATCAAACAGAAATGGCTGAACATAAAGCTTGTATGGTCAGACATAATTCAAGGACCAGTCTAGCGAGGAGCAAATAACATAAAAGTAGTAGAAAGGGTTAGGATGTTGACCAACAGAATCATTAGACAACAGGTAAGCAAGCTAGTTGGATAGTGTACCACACTAATATTAATATCAGTAAACCAGAACTTTACAGAAGTGATGAAGTTCAATTGTGACATTTAGGAGCAATATTATTTGCAGGTAACCTTAAAAAAGAATTGGAAAGATGGTAGATGTGCTTGGGGGGGGGGGGGTGGCATGTAGGACAAATCACCTTCCTGTGGTAGAAGGGCAGACTTGGAAGACTAAATTGCAGGAAGGCTGGGGGCCACAGTCTGGGGTCCTGCAAGTGGCAGATCCCCTTCAGCCAATGGTATCTGGCTGAATGGTAATAGATGACCGTCAGCATTTGGTTACAGATGAGTTCAGCCATTGGTGTTGGTTGTGCATTTACAGGGATTGCAGTGATATTTTATGGCCTGGTTGAATTGACTTCCTTCCAAGTTGTGCCCTTTGCACACATCTGAACATTCTTAATTGGTATTGATTTTTCTTGATTGGCAGTGACTTCTGATCTGGCACTGATTTGATACATAATTCAGTTTGATTGCTGTAATAACTACATAGAGGTGGCCATTTATTTCAAGCAAGTGTGTGGTGTGATTTGTTAAATTATGTTTTAATGCTTATTTTCATCCAAAGGCAATGAGAGCATGTTGAGAAATCACAGACACAGCAGTATTGCCATGGGGAAAATATCACGTGGGGGAGTTTGGTTAGGATGAGAAAGGGGAAGGGGTTAGTGTAAAGATAGACTGGTAGATCGGTATAGGTAGAGGAAGAGTTTAAAAAGCCACATGTATCCAGGAAAGATCTCTTTTCAGCAAACTGACCGTGACAACATAGAACACCCACTCTCCCGCCCTTCCTCGTAAAAGCAGGAAGAGGTGTAGATAGCATAAGGTTAGTACTGGCAGGCGTCACTTGATTCATGAAAGCAGATAGGTGTTTGTTGACTTACAAGGGTGATTGCACTAATGGTCAGGAAGGAATTTCCTGTTTTTATTCCCCACAGGATTTGCAGGTTTTTGTCTTCCCCAGCAAGTGGTCAGAGGGTTCAGTAGGTGTTGCTGCCATTTTGGCAGAAGGGCAGACTTGGAAGGTTAAATTGCAAAGGAGTGTGCTTGGCCTGGGGAGGGAAGCAGGACTGGACAGCTTGACCATTCTCTGGGTAAGCCACCTGAAACTGCATTGCTTTCTGTTTCTCATCTGTCCTGAAACTGTTTTTTCCCCTACACCCCACCCTATTCTTGTGGTGGTGTTATAGTTGGTGGCTTTGCAGTTGCCCGTCCCTACTGTAAATTTGATCTGGGACACCCCTCCCAGTCTAGTGTTCACTCTACTTAATACAGACAGAACATCTGAGAAGGCCAGACCACTTAGGTTCTTCACCTTGAATTTTTCTTCTGCTCCTTCTTCCTCTCTCCTTGCACTTCACTAAAAAAAAAAAAAAAAAAAAATTGCACTTTATTTCGTTTTTGCCTCTTTTTAAAAGTAGTCAATTGTATTTATTCTGCTCCATTTATTACTGCTTGGTTGTAGACTGATTAAATTGTAACTCTAAGCCTTTTGGTTTAAGCACTTGGGCTCCAGACCAGTTGTTTTACATTAAGAAGGTTTGTGGTCTGCACTGTTGTGGCAGGACAGGTAGCTTACATACTTCTAAGTTGGGAATTGCTGATTGAAGGCTCAGTGTTTGTTATTCTAAAAGAGTATTAGTTCTGGTTAAAGCACTTGGGCTTCAGGCCAGTTATTTTTCATTAAGAAGGTTTGTGGTCTGCACTCTTATGGGAGGAGAGGCTAGATTCTGCCCTTCTGAGCTGGGAATTTCTGGTTAAAGGCTTATTGTGCCTGCTTATTTGAACTGTTTCTTTCTAAAATTGGTGTGCCTTGGTTGCTGTAGCATAGACTAGATTCAGGCATCCTGAATCTAGTTTTGTTTTTATAACTTGAGCACTAATCCAGGCCATCTCTTTTGGAGAAGGTTCCCCTGCACCCTAGTGGCAGGAGTGTGCAGTTAGTACCTGTCTGATTGAAGACTGTTGGAACAGGGCTCAGTTTTGAGCTTTTTTACTGGTTAATTGTGAAATTTGTTTAAATCAGTTTTGCTCGTTTTCTATTGTTATATTAAAAATTGCACTTTATTCATCTGCTTTTACTGTATTTGTGTTTCTTCCTACTTTATTACTTTATTTTTGTTTTGCTGCTTGTTCTTAAAAGTACTTCATTGCATTTATTCTGCTGCAATTATTACTGCTTGATAGTAGCCTGATTAAATTGTAACTTGGGCTTTAGAAAGGTTGCTTTACATTAAGAAGATTTGTGGTCTGTACTGTTGTGGCAGGACAGGTAGCTTACATCCTTCTAAGTTGGGAGTTGCTGATTGAAGGCTTACTGTCTGTTATTCTAAAAGTGTATTAGTTCTGCTTTAAGCACTAGGGCTTTGGGTGAGTTGTTTTACATTAAGAAGGTGTGGTCTGCACTCTTGTGGGTGGAGAGGGTAGATTCTGCCCTTCTGAGCTGGGAGTTTCTAGTTAAAGGCTTATTGTGCCTGCTTATTTGAACTGGTTCTTTCTGAAATTGGTACGCCTTGTTTGCTGTAGCATAGACTAAATTCAGACCTGCTGACTCTAGCTTTGTTTGAATAATTTGAGCACTAATCCAGTCCATCTTTTTTTGGAGAAGGTTCCCCTGCACCCTAGTGGCAGGAGTGTGCAGTTAGCACTTGTCTGATCAAAGACTGCTGGAACGGGTGCTCAGTTTTTAGCTTTTTATTGGTTAATTGGTTAATTTGTTTAAATCAGTTTGCTCATTTGCTACTGTTATATTAAAAAAAATATATATGTATATACACTTTATGCATCGCCACTTAGCTAGGGTTAAACTATTCCCAGCGCCATAAAATATGCTCTTCAAATTTTCCCTTAGAACTAGGCAGTTTTTTTTTAGTTTTAGCACTAAAATCTGTTTCTTTGAGCTCAGCACTTGTTCAGAACTCATTGTAAGCACTAAATAAGCTACAAATTACTACAGCACTCAACTTTCCTCACTTGTTTAGGGGGAAAACAGTTTTTAGTACTTAATAAATAAGCACCTATCCAGGCATGTCTAAGGGTCAGTTCCCGGTGTTTTCTAATGTCTATCTGATGAATCTGGGCATCTTGGGGCAATGCATCAATTGCTTCATGTACACAGACAAACCTCTCTACCTACCATCCAACACTACAACCAGTGAGAGATGCACATATCTAGTCAAACTGGAAGCAAAGCTCTCTTCACCCAGGACTGGACTAGACAGTCAAGAGGAGAAGGTAAACACTTGCACCACACCACACTCATCACATAGTCCCTCAAAACCTACACCACCAAAACACACACATAGAAACACGAAACACACACCTACATTCACTGAGGCTCTCAGTAAAAATCTGCTCAAGCAACAGACACCTCCAAAGAAGAAACGCAAGCAACTTCCACTCCCCAACACAACCCAAATGACACATAGGCCACAAACTCAGTGTGCCACTCAACCGCAGCCCATAAGGCATAACAACGTACCCAACACTCTAGTGATACTGTGAGTCATAGGTGACTCTATAGTCAGGCATACTGATGTTCCACACACCAGGCTAAGCAAGGAGAAAGTTACTGTCAGCTGCCTGTTGGGTGCCAGGATCCGCCACATAACGCACGCACTCAGGTCACTCCACAAAAAGTACAAATATGACTCTCTCATTGTTCATGTTGGTGTGAATGACCTGAGATTTACCTCCCTGGACTACATGAAAAGAGACATGGAAGAGCTCTCCGATCTTGTAGCCCAGGCAGGTATGAGCCTAGGCCTGAGTAGCTTCCTGCCATCACCAAGAATGATACCACAGTACCAGGACAAAATGATTGACTTCAACAATTGGCTAAGCTTCTGGTGTCATTCTAAGGGGATCCAGTATCTGTCTGCCTGAGATGACATGATCGACAGACCACGATGCTTTGCCAGAGATGGCCTGTACCTGTCGCCCTTGGGATTCCAGATAATGGCTAAGGCTCTTGCCACCCCATATAGTGCCTCTTTTAGGCAAGGTTCAAATGACAAATTCACCACCTTAACAGGCACAAGCAAGCAAAATCTGAGGGTAATGCTACTCAATGCTAGAAGTCTAAACCACAAAATGCATTCACTCGAGGCACTCCTTAAAATGGAGAACATCGACATCTGTGCAGTGACAGAAACCTGGTTCAAGGATCCAGAGAGCACCCCTGCATTACCAGGCTATAATTCATACCACACCTTTCGGCCACCTAACCTGGACCGAAACACTAAAGGCAGAGGCATGTCCATATTCATTAAGGATATCTACACATCCAGGCTAGTTGCTCAGCATAATGCATCGAAGATTATCCAAGTGCAACTAACTCTGGGCAAGACCGCAATCCAAATTGTAACTTGCTACAGATCCCACACCATGCCCCAGGATTCCCACTCCTCATTTCTTGATACACTGGAAAATATTAGGGTACAACCCAACACCCTAATAATGGGCGATTTCAACTACCCCACCATTAACTGGGAAAACTACTCATGTACCAACTCTTTTGCTCAACGTTTTCTGGAATTCATAAATTCCAATGCCTTATCCACACCCCCACCAGGGGCAGCAATATCCTAGACCTGGTCATTACCAACATGGATGACTGGTGTTCCACACCAGAGGTCAATTCCTCATTGGTCAGATCCGACCACAAGCTAATCACCCTAGATATTACATCCCGCCCCCACCCCCCATTAGGGAAACCACCGTAAAAATATTCTCCAAAGCCAACTTCATGCTTCTTAAGACAGAAGTGGCTAACTTCACGACACCCATGCAGATGGACAATAGCGGTACAACTGCTGAATCCTACACAAATGCACTTTATAAGCACTTACACGAGTGCATGGATCATGCTATCCCTAACAGAACCAAGATGCTATCCTCCAAAAAAAGGAAGCCAATCTGGTGGTGCCCTACCATAAACAAACTCTACAACAGAAGAAAGAAACTGTTGGAAAAAGAGTAAAATTCCATGATTGGAGGAACTCCCTAGTCAGCCGTAGTAAGAAGCTAAGATCCCTCATAAAATCCTCCAAAGCTAGTTACGAAAACAAAATTGCCACTGAGTCTAAAGACAACCAGAAAGCATTCTATAGCTATGTCAATTATCTCAATGGCAACACTCCGATCTGCTCTGAGTTAAAGCACAATGGCACTGTATATACAGAACCAACTGATATTGCCAACATCCTGGCAGATAGGTTCAATGCTAACTTTACCCCCCTCTCACCCCCTAAAGGGCCCATCTCTATACCAGAAGAATGCAAAGTTCCTGTAATCACGGCTACACAGGTAAAAACCACACTCTCCAAAGCCAAGAACACAGCATCCATGGGACCTGACAACATCCCAGGCTGCGTTCTACATGAACTGCAGAATGAAGTGGCACCCCACCTAAGCACCATGTTCAATCATATCCTCACCTCAGGCTTTGTGCCAACTGAATGGCGCACAGTGACGGTTATCCCACTCCACAAAGGGGGAGCCACCATGGACCCCAGAAACTACCACCCTATTAGCCTAACGAGCCTGGTCTGCAAGGCCATGGAACGTATCATCATGGATCTTATACACAATGACATTGGTAATCTCCAAACTCTGGACCCCACCCAGTTCGGGTTTGTAAAAGACAGATCATGTCTCCTAAACCTGACAGACTTCTTTGAAGCAGTCACCAAAGCCGTAGATGAGGGTAAGGTGGTTTACACAGCCTATCTAGATCTCGCCAAGGCTTTTGACACCATCCCCCACTCTGGAATTATAGATAAACTCACTAAACTAGGTATAAATCCCTATGTCACAAGACTGGTTGCCAACTGGCTCACTGACAGAACCCACAATGTGAAAGCAGCAGACTCCAAGTCTGATTTCAGACCAGTGACACGTGGAGTACCACAGGGTTCAGTCCTGGGTCCTCTCCTGTTTGGTATCTACTTTCCTGAAGTACAGGCTAACACAGAAGGTTTTTGGCTAATGAAGTTCGCAGATGACTACAAACTAGGAGCCATAATCGAAACCCCTAATGATGTGGACATCCTACAAAAGGGCCTCATGGAGACAGATGCCTGGTGTCAAAGCCATGTCCTCAAGCTCAATGCC
Organism: Protopterus annectens; assembly: GCF_019279795.1. Taxonomy (NCBI): domain Eukaryota; kingdom Metazoa; phylum Chordata; order Ceratodontiformes; family Protopteridae; genus Protopterus; species Protopterus annectens. The sequence goes on along the minus strand of NC_056733.1, from coordinate 1,606,321,784 downwards.
AAAAAATGCATTGTCATCCCCTTTGGTAAAAACTCTGTACCCATGAGCTACCACATAGGTGGTAGTCTACTTAACACCGAAAGTGTGATAAGAGACCTTGAGACACAGGTGGACAGTAATCTCTCCTTTGATAGTCACATTGCCACAGTAGTCAGGAAATCCTTCTACATGGCACACCTCATCACAAAAGGTTTCTCATCCAGGAAAAAAAGAGGTCATTGTTCCCCTCTACTCGTCAGTCATTAGACCCATTATAGAGTACAACTCTCCTTTTGGTATATACCTCACAAGTCATCTACAACAACTGGAAAGGCCACAGAAATACCTCACAAAGAGGATTACTGGCCTCAAACAGATGCCCTACACAGACAGTCTCAAAAAACTCCAGCTTTACTTCATTGCACATTGCCTACTCAGAGGCAATCTCTGCCTAACATACAAACCTATGTCAAACCCAGAGCTGTTGGACATGCCCCACTTAAAGAAATCCCAGTCCCTCCAAGCTACACGCTCTAGGGACCTAAACCTTGTCACTGCAATAAACAGAACATGCTGGAGGGATAGATTCCTGTCCCAGGGACTTCCCATACTCTGGAACAAACTACCTATCTATATCAAACAAAGCTCCTCATTAGCACTCTTCAAGAAAAATCTTGATGACTGGATGGGAAATAGAAAATTCATCCTGGGGATCACCTCTGTGGCTCTGCTCAACAGGGGCATAGTAAAATAATTTTCTTGGGTGGCAAAAGCCAGGGTACCTTTTTTGGCTAGGCTTATATAGGCCTTTGGGCCAATAGCCTAGTACCTACCTATGAACCTATGGTGTAGTGAGCAGGCTGGGAGCCACAGCCAGGTGTCCCGCAAGCAGCAGTTCCCCTTCAGCTATATGCTGGTATCTGGCTGAATGTTGACAGGGGACTGTCAATGTTTGGTTGTAGACCCCTTCTGCCTTTGGTGTTGTTTGAGCATTTACAGGGATTGTGGTGGTATTTTTATAGACTTTCTTCCAAGTTCTGTCCTTTGCTTACATCTGAATATTCTTGGTTGGCATTGAATTACATACATACATACAAACAAATATTTCAAGCACGGGCATTAATGCCCTTCTAACTTGCCAATATGCCAAAACACTTGTTCCCATAACAAGTATCTAGGCTGTTCTTAAAAATATCTAAACTAATACTTGGTTTAATGTAATTTGGTAGTCTGTTCCATGCATCAGCAACTTGCTGAGAACCAGTTAGTACACTTCTCATTCCTATAGAATCTTCTACATAGGTTATCTGATGATTCTCTAGTACTTTTAGATAACCCCAAACATTCCCAGAGATAGTTGTCTCTAAATGCCCTATATACCTGAATTAGATCTCCTCTTAGAGATTGCTAAAAAACACTGTACAAGTTCAGATATTTTAGTCTTTCATAATAACTTAAATTTTCACATCTGTGGATGCCCTTGGTATATTTCCACTGTACTCTTTCCAGTTTACTCATGCTTGTTTTCTTATAGGGTTTCCATATTTTTATTTCACACTCACGTTTGGGTCTAATGTAACTAACAAACAATGACTTCATTATTTTTGATTTCCTAGACTTTATAAATCCTTCTATACAAGCTATAGTTCTATAACTATCCTTAACATCCTTAACATCTCCATAATGTCTCCAAATGAGACGTCCTCAGGGGGTGACCTAGGGGAGCCTTCCCCTTCATCCAAGTCTGTGTCTTCAGTAACGGACTCGGGGGAGTCCATGTGCCTCCTTTTGCACTTACGCTTCCGAGGTACTTCATCGGGGCTGTCAGTACTCTTCAGCAGTTGGATGTTCCAAGGGAACCACTTGGGACATCGGCGGGCTGTCCCTGGGACGGCTGGTGGGGCCTGGCCCAACTGCAACGGGATGGCAGTCGGGCGTCCTCAGTGCCCTTTCCACTACGTCGAAGGCCGAGGGGAGCCAGCTTCTACCCCCCCAAACCCCTCGGCCTTCCCGCGGATCGTCGGCGGAGGCGGGATCGGTCGAGGCCGTCCCGATCCGCGCCCCGCCGAGGCCAAGACGACCTGGGCTCCGAGCATCCACTGGCTCCCTCGGATCCGACTCGCCGGGGTCGAGAGAGAGGTGCCGGTCAGGGATGGGGGATGGGGGAGGATCCGAGACCGGTCGCCCCCGGATCCCCCCCCCCCACCGGAGATCCAAGTCAGGCGCCCGACAGCTCCCACCCGGGTATGGGGTCGGAGGAAGAAGAAGGGGGCAAAAAGGGGGAAGCCCTCCCCGGGGGGGGGGGAGCACTCCCATTTGCATTTGGGCCTGGATGAATTTCCTCATCATCGTCCATATCAGCAGCTCATGGAAAAGTTGACCTGGTGGAGGCCACCGCCGACCTAGAGACCCCTCCTCCTCCAGGAGAGAGAGGAGGAGGATGCCTCTCCTTCTCTCTCTCTCTAGAGAACTCTAGGGGGAGCCCACAGCAACAGGTTGCTGAGGACCTCCCTCAAAGCCGGGGTTGAACCCTGCACAAATGGTACAACCAGAAGACACCTTATGGGCTTCAGACATAATAAACCCTGAAGGCCTAACACAACACACACACACACGAAATATTAACTAAAAAGAGAGAGGAAAGCCTAACACAATCAACACTAATAAAATCTGAAACAAAATTAGAGAATTTGTAAACTTTTAGTCAGACAAACTTATCTGTCACCAAAAATGCCAGGAGCTCAAGACTACTTGCGAAATCTAGGTCAGTCAGGCAAGGGTTATGGGTAAGAGGGAGGCGGATCGGATCCGATACCCACAGGTTGCAGACGAATGAAGTCTGCCTACTTCAGATCTATCATTACCCAATTGGTTGATATGATTAGAAAAATTCATAGCTGAATCTACCCATATACCCAGGTCCTTAAATGAGTCTACAGTTCCAATCACTGTGTGCTGTATTAAATATTCACCTTTCAATTTATGCTTACCAAATCTCATATGCTTCTATTCTCCTGTGCCCAAATAGTCAATTTAGTCAAGTTATTTTGCAGACATGCCTTATCTGTAACACATGTAATCAGTTTACCCAATTTCAGGTAATCTGCATATAGACTGTAGAACACCTCAGATGAAAAAGAAAGGTCTGAAAAATACAATCTAAACAAGTAAGAGCCTAGGACAGAGCCCTGTTGGACACCCTGACTGTAACCAAGGATTTCACCTGTCCAGTTGTTGTATAATACTTGCCATGTACTATTTGTAAGCTATGCAGCCATCCATCTTATCAAGAGTACATCAATATGTAGTTGTACTAATTTATTTATCAGTGTTTTGTGTATGACCCTGTCAAATGCTGAAGTTAAATCTATATAAATTATATCACAGCACAATTTTTCATTCATAGCTGTTATTATATTGTTATAGAACATCATGTTACAGGTTGTAATAGATCTGTTTTCAACATATGCATGCTGATATATGGTTTCAAGTCCCATCCTATCCATTTCTGACAATAACTTATCCAATATTACCGTCTCCATTATTTTTCCATAACATGAAAGTAGACTTAAGCGTCTATATGACTCTGGGCTCGTTCTACTCCCCTTTCCCTTAAAGATGGGTTTAATAAGCGCATGTCTCTAATCTTGAGGAATCTCCCCATATTTATATGACCTAGTGAATAATAGATATAATGGTACTATAAGTTGTTGCTGAACTGTTCTCAGGTCATTGTTACTAATTCCGTCTCCTCCCTGTACTTTGTTTGGATCCAGTTTGAGCAGTTCTTTTTCAATATAATCTAATTTGATTCCAGTATCTGGGCTTACCTGGATGTCACTAGGACAACGTATCACCCATTTTGTGGTGCCACACTGTTTTGCATAAGATTTTGTAAATGTATAATCTGTTGTATCTGAGAATAAATTTTAGAAGCTGCACAGAGTTAATCAATTTGTGTGTCTTTAATCCTTCCACATCTTACATATCTATAAAAAAAAGTTTCCTGTTATGCTCAATATCTTTATAGAAATACATTTTCTTCAAATCTTTCTTGATCTTGTCTCACATTATGCTTAATCTGTTTGCCCAGCTTGTTTTTTTCAGTTTTCAAAGTTGTAGTTTGACCTCTCTTCCTTTTCTTATATTTTTTGTTTCTCACCTTAATCAGATATCTTGTTTTTATGGAAATACTGTATATCCCCCTGATGTTGTGTGCCTAGATACTGATGTTACCAGGAGAACAGCAGGAACCCTAGTTTATTGTAGAAAATTGTGCGCTTTCATCCCTCAGAAAATCATGCACATTTTATATGAATTAAAAGGGAATTACAATGGCAATTTAGACTGGCTGCCTACCCCCCTCCCCCCAGGACTGAATAATTCTGTTTCTTTAATGCCAGTTTTAAGGGAAAGAGCCGACAAGTTGTAGGGCAGTTACACTTTCTTGTTTGGGGTTTAGATTTCCTTCTCTTTATCCCCCCATTTTTCCTTAATTCTTTTCCCCATTTCTACTAGGTTACACTTTCACATTTTTTTAACTATGTATATATTTTATTATTTAAACTAAAGTTTTTTAGGATTTCAGCTGATTTTAATTCATATAAAATGTGCATAGGACCTAAGTGGGTAGGTCTAGAAGGTCCTGAGTACTTGGGACGACTGAGTCCCTTGATCTAGATGTGAATCCAGCCATGATCGTGCCTCTCATATGAAGTTTTCTGTGTGCTCTTTAGCATTTCATATGTCAGGTAGCTGCCTCCTTGTTGTTTTTTAGTCCTCAGTATGACTTTGGTGCTTTTGTAGTGAGGGAGCATTTTTGGCGTATCTGGTAGCCAGTAGCCTCTGGTTTTCCCAAACACTATGACTATTTGTGTTTGGCTTATTTTCGTGTCAGCCGTGGTTTCTGCACCAGTTATATGTCAGATGTGTTTCCTGTGTTTGCTTGTACTTCATCTGTGTCATGCCCGGGTGTTCTCACCCAGGACTGAGCCCTGTGGGACAAACTCTGTGAGCCAACCTCCTGTGTGGACAGCTGTACTTCACTCCTTTGGGCTTTACATGACAGACTTAGAGAGTGACCTGTGGCTTCATGTGCAGCATGGGTTTGAGTGAGACATGGATGAGTTTTTGTGACCCTGTTTGTTCTGTCAGTTAGCCAGTTTGTTGCCAGGTGAGGTAGGAGGTATGGGTCCCCATTCAAGCTGATGAGTTTCTGGATGGAGTCGAGGTGAAAGTCAGTGGGCCTGATCTAAGGGTGAAAACTTGACAAAGTATGGACTGAAGGCAGAAAATCTTCACCCAACCTTTGTCTCAAAAGTTCTGAAGCCATAATGATGTGGATCTGCCTTTGACAAAGCTTCCTTTGTGAGTTAATCCATTTGTCTGCAAGTTCTCACAGGCACATAATGTCTCAGTCACACCCTCCACATGGCTTTGGCATACAGTCCTTACTTGTGATGGGGACTGTGAGGCAGGGTTGTTCACTCCTGTTCGACTTTTCTGAGTGGGACTAATAGTAAAACTGGAAGCACTAACTGTAGGTTTTATTCCTCATTAAATGCTGTGTTTAGCCCTAAGTAGTGCAGTCATCCCCTGGTGGAAGTGTTTGTCAGCTACAATTCTGCAGTTCTCACCTCTCTCCTGGGTGTTTTTCTCCTAGTGAGGCACTGGACACCTTAGCTTGAGATTTTTGGGGCCATGTAGGTTCTTACATTTTTATCTCCTTTGGGGGATTGGAGAATGTATATCTGGGGATTTCAGAGAGCATGTTTTGTTTGTGCTAGGTTTCATATGATTCATGCTCAGGAGTCGACTTTCTCTTTAGGACTATCTGGGGAGTTTCTCTGGCCTTTTGCCTTGGAGGATTTTTCTCAATAATGATCAAAGGTTATTTACCTTTCAAAGGATTTTTCAAAATTTGGTAGTAGCTTCCTTATGTTGTTGCTTAGTTTTTTTTTTAATGATCAAAGCTAATGACTGGTAGCTTTGTTTCTTAGGGCTTCTTCTTAGTATTGGGGTCTACCAGCACAGAGCTTGCCAGTCCTGTAGTTTTAGGTACTGGACGTTTGCCTTTGGCACAGAGAGTTGCAGTCCTGTTTGGGATTGCCTCAGGGGCCTCCTCAGTGGCCCTAGGAAGGCATTTGTAAGTGATTGGCTAGTGTTGAATAATGCTTACCACTGTCTCTGGGCCTTAAAGATGTTGGAGGCTGTTTTAGAAGTGTTTTTTCGGCTTTGTCTTTTTGTTGACTGTGGTCTGGGGACCTCAAGATAGGATGGTTTGGAACAGTTAGATTCCATTATGAGTGATGATGAGATCAAGTATGTTTACTTCTCTGTGTGACATTTTGATCCCATATTCATAGCTAATGAGTTCATATATGTTTTAGTTTCTTTCTGGGTGGTGGTTAGTTGTTGAGTGGTCCTTGAGTTTATGAACTTAGGGAAAGTTTGCTAGTATAATTCTCAAAGGTTTAGTGTTTATTATTCATGTTTTACTCTTTCAGATGAATTTGTTGATGGTGTTTGGAGATGAACTTAATGTCCAATTGCAAATTTTGAGGAGGTGGCCTTTGTTCCAGAGTTTACCTGGATGGTCTCCGATGCATGCTACAAATTGCCATTGTCCTTGAGGTGTGGGTTGTTTGCACCGAATGGTTCGATGCTTCATTGCCTTGTCAACCTTGGGGTGGCATGATCCTTAGGTGAATATGGGATACCCCTCGGGCGCTCTGTGAGCCTTGAACCAGGAGTTTCTCTCATGATAATTTAGATGTTCTGTTATGCTGGGTGAGACCTGTGAGCCTTGAACCAGGTTTTGTTGCAGCACCAGACATCGACATGTTCTCCATATTGAGAAGGGCCTTTTGGTGGCTCTTTGGTGAGAGTTTTAAATTTGTTGGTTCTTGTTCTAGTTTTTTAGTTGTGGTTCTAGGTGTAGTTTAGGACCCTCTTTGCCTGGGTGGGCACTAGTGCAATACTTTGCTTGAAAGGTGAGCCCAGGGTCCACGGTGCAAGGTGGCAGACTGAACTTGCTTCTGTCTGGCATGTCAATCCCACATCATCAGACATTGAAGCCTTTGATCTTCTCCAGAATTATGTGGACCATTAATCTTGATGCTCTTATGTGGCATCAAGGTCAGGGATTCTAGGTGACTGTAGGATACTGCTCAAGCGTCAGGTCAGTTCTTACATGGCTACCAGGTCAGATGTCTCCCATGTCCCTTATGGACACCGTGTTGGTCTCAGGAGGTTAGTCGCTGACAATTCGGCCAGAGTGGACTGTGTCTGAGTGTTGCCCTGAGACCTAGGACCTTGAGGCCAAGTGTTGCGGGCTCTGTCTGTTTGCTGGCGGCAGCTTACTGTTACCTCTGACAGTCTGAATCCTCAGACGGGTGTGTTCTGCATTTTGTTATGGCTCGAAACAGTGTGTCTTGTCTGTGTTTTCTGGCATTGGTGTAAGGCTGTGACTGTTTTGACTGTTTGGTAGTTGGTTGGTGTGTTCTATGTGTGTGGTGTGAGGTGGTTTGGTGGAAGTTGTTGTCTTTGGTGTCTGCTCTGCTGTTTCTGGGTGTGTAGAGCCTGAAGCCTGAGCATGTCATTGTGTGTATTGTGTGGTATTGTGATGTGTTGGTACCATGATGGGACTGGGTGTGCCAATCCTGTGGCTACCCTCTCCTGCCTCCAGCCACAGTCCTATGTTGGAGAGCTCCTATGTATTTCGGTCAGATTTGAGCATCTCTCGTGATGTTGTCATGTTTTGTGGAGGAAGGAGAGGATTGACTGAGTACTGAGAGGTGCTCAAACATTGCCGTTGAGGCCCTGCCTATGATCGTTGAGCATAGAGGTCATAACTGATCCTCTAATGACATAAAGGCTATATGCAGATTAGGTTTAGTGCCGGGAAGTACTTTTGTGCTGGGTGGTTAACTTAGGTTAATAAGAGTGCTTCGTCAGGTGCAAGTACTGCTAGGAGTAAGAGAACAAAGCTTGTCTATAGAGAGAATAGATAGTTTTTCAGTTATAGAATACTTTGGTTGGGTTTCAAGTGCTGTGTAGATCAGCTTTACAGCTCATGTAAGGTAAGAGGAAAAGGAGTTTGGGGGGAAGGGAATTTAGATGGCCTTTATAGTTTAACAAATTTTGATCAGAGCCCAACTTTGTGCTAAATCGTGAGTATGTGGCGTTTGGTAAAGTTAATGGCTCGGCTTGTTTTATAGCAGGGTATTGTGTGTGGTTACTGGGACTACTAAATTCACTAAAATGACTACTAGTTTCTGGGCTGAAACTTCACCAAATCAGAGATCCCCAATGCTTCAGTAAGAAACTCCCTTCCCAGAAATGAGAAATGTTCTTTCCTAAGGAACTAGGCAAAATGTAACAGTAACAGGAACTAAAAACAAAGCCCAGGGGAGCTGGTAAGAAACTGGGAACTACTCTAGATCAGTAAAGTGGGGAAAAGAGAAGAGACTTGGAAAGTAGACAAGGAAAACAGAAAGTAATTGGATTAAACTATACCAACAGCTTAGTGTAGCCTACAGTAACAACAATAAACATAAGCAGTGGGCTTTGCAGAAATAGAAAAGTCAAATGCAGAAACAATAAGAAAGTATTTCAGTTATAGGATATGCAGGTTAAAGCCAATAAACACTTAAAGCCACAGTAAAATACTGAAAATTGCTCTCTGCTGACTCTTTAGCTCTCTCTCAGCTAATCACCCTGCAGGCCACACGCTGATCTGTGCTTGTGGTACACAAGCTAAAAAATGTTTTAAGCGGTTTTAGCGGTTAGGGCAGGAATTGAGAAAGGAGCAACCAAAACACCCAAAAGAACCAATGACTAACTTCTTTCACTGGAACTCACCAAATCGACAGAAAGCAGTTCTTGCTCACACACTCCTAATTCCAACAAACCCTCCTCCCTCCTCCCTAATAAGGCAATGATCAACAACAGGGAACTAAAAGCAAAGCCCAAACTCTGAAACTGGACTACTCTAGTTCAGTAAGGCAGGAGAGGCAAAATTTTTTTTTTTTTTTTTATTACAGACAAGGAAAAAAAACAGACAGTAAAATGATTTTCTGGTTTACACTGCCTTTTGGTGTTTACTGTTTTTGTATTTTTGAAATGATGAGAAAGAAATGTCAGATGGCTATTTTTAAAGATTTTATTGACAGCATTTACACCAATGGCAAGTATTCATCAGCTATTTAAGATTGTTAAATTGTTTGATGGTTATTCTGATGAAGTCTCCAGTTAGAGGGACGAAAGCACTCAATATTCTACAATAAACTAGTATTCCTGCTGTTCTCCTGGTGATACGTGTTTTTGTGTTATTGAGTATCTGTTGGCTACGTATCGCACCTTTGTGGTTTCTAGATCCTGATGTTAAACATTTTTTTTTAATTTTTTGCACGTAAGCAATTTCTCTTTCAAATCTTTTCACATTCCAGCTGCAGTTTTTCCACTGAACACCTCACTCCAGTTAGTTTTACATAGTGACAGTTTTGCTTCCATACAATATGTAATTAACCTTCTGTGCATTGGCTTAGATTTCAGTTTGGCAGAATTATCTAGCAAGACATTAACCTTTATAACCACATGATCACTGCACATCAATGGTAGTAAAACTTGACTTGAAGTTACAGTAATTTCTTTGGGAACATGAACATTGTCTAGTATGTTCTGTTCCCTGATAGTTTTTTTTTTTTACAATCTGAAGCAATTATTGTTCCTGAATATACACTGTGAATAATTTCCTTACTAACTTTGTTGAATCTATATTATTCCAGTCTGTTTCTGGTAAATTTAATCCCCCAGCTAATATTATTCTTCCCTCCTGTGTTTCATGCAAGAAATGTATGAATTCATCTAGGTCATCAGCACTTTACTTTGGTGCTCTGTACAGTCCAATTGTTATATGTTCCAGGGTTGTCTTTACTGTCACAGTTACACAGACTATAGTATTGGTGTTATCACTTTACATGTAATAATCACAAGTCTCATAGCCATCTTTAATCCCTACCATAACACCTACACCTGATTTTTTGTTAGAATGTCTGTTACAGTAAAAACATTTATACCCTGATAGAACTGGTTTCCATTCATTGTTCTTTAACCATGTTTCACAAACAATAACAGCACCAATCTTGTGGGAACATAGCACATTTTCCAATAAAAAAAATATATTATTAATGCTCCTAGCACTAACAACCATCAAAGATGCATCAAATGTCGCTATCTGCGAGCGGTTACATTTTTGTCCTGGCAAAAATCCTGCCTAATGTTTGTCAAATATTGCAAAATATCTGCTGCAAAAATCCTCTTCCCTGATCTTGACAAATGCACACCATCCTGTCTGAACATGTGTGCCCAAAACAAGGCTTGGATGCTCTACACATTTCCATTTTTTAAAACAGGACATTTTTTCCATGTAGATATTTACCAAAAAAATCTTTTCATTCACAGGGACCTGACTATCCTTTCTAGGTGATTTGTAAAGAATATATCCTAACACCAGTACAAGCTATACTATCTAAGAGGGCTGTCAGTTCTCTACTAACAGTCAGAATCCTTGCAGGTGACATCATTTGCACCAACATGAATAAAAACAGATCCATACTTCCTTACATTAAGGCGTTCCAAGGCTTGTCTCACATCTTCTATTTTTGCTACTGGCAAGCATAACACTATTCAATGTTCATTATCATCTCTGCAAATATAAGTATCAGTTCCTCTAATAACTGAATTTCCAATTGCAAGAATAACTTTGCCGGCCAGCTTTGAAGAATCTTCAGCTTCTAATACAGTAATATCTACTCTATCAATTGCTACGAAGGCTAGATCTTCATCATTATTAGTCTTATTAATCCCACTGTTTTCATAGGTTCATAGGTTCATACTAGGCTATCTGCCCTAGGGCATTTATAAGCCTAGCCAGAGTGTGTTTGGCTTTCGCCACCCATTTTAAATTAATTTTGCTATGCCCTTTTTCGAGGTTAGTATACTGTGCCTCTGTCTAACAGTGACACAGAAGTGATACCCGGGGTAAACCTATGATCCCCCATCTACTCATCAAGATTCCTCTTGAAGAGAGCCAATGAGGGACTCTGCCTAACCTGGACTGGGATTTTATTCCAGAGTGAAGGGAGCCTCTGGGTTATGAATCTGTCCCTCCAGCATGTCCTATTTATTTCAGTGCTGAGGTTCAAGTCTCTCGAGCGCATAGCTCGATGGGATTTGGATTTTCTGAGGTGCAGCATGTCCATTAATTCCGGGTTGGACATGGCTTTATACGTCAGGCACAGATTGCCTCTGAGCAGGCGGTATGCCACTGAGTAGAGCTGGAGTTTCTTTAACCGGGCAGCATATGGCATCTGTTTGAGCCCTTTGATTCTCTTGGTGAGGTACTTTTGGGGTCTTTCCAGTTGCTGCAGGTGTCTGGTAAGGTACATCCCAAAAGGGGCATTGTACTCAATTATGGGCCTGATGAGGGATGAGTAAAGAGGCACGATGACCTCTGGTCTAGATGTGAATCCCTTCATGATTAGGTGGGCTATATAAAATGTTTTTCTAACCACTTTGGCCACGTGGTTGTCAAATGAGAGATTGCTATCACCTTGGGTCCCCAGGTCCCTAATTACTTCTTCTGTACTTAATGGATTACCACCTATGTGGTAATTTGTGGGCACTTTGTTTTTGCCAAAGGGGATGACTATACACTTTTTGGCGTTTAGCTTGAGGCCATGGCTCTGGCACCAGTTGTCTGTTTCTATGAGGCCCTTTTGGAGGATGCTTGTGTTGGCTGGAGAGTCGATTACAGTGCCCAGTTTGCAGTCATCTGCGAACTTGGTCAGCCACAGTCCTTCCATGTTGGCCTGTACCTCCAAGAAATATATACCTAACAGGAGAGGTCCCAGAACTGAGCCTTGTGGGACGCCACTTGTAACTGGTTTGGAGTCTGACATGGCTCCAGCAATTCTAACCATGTGGGTTCTGTCCTTGAGCCAGTTTGCAACCCATCTAGTGACATAGGGGTTTATATTTAAGCTGGTGAGCTTATATATAATGCCTGAGTGGGGTATTGTATCGAAGGCTTTTGTGAGGTCCAGGTACACTGTGTGGACCACCTTCCCCTCGTCAATGACCTTGGTGACTGTTTTAAAGAAATCGACCAGGTTTAAGAGGCAGGATCTGCCCTTAACAAAGCTGAACTGGGTAGGATCCAGTGTCTGTAGGTCCCCAATATCTTTTTTTATGAGGTCCATGATGATCCTTTCCATAGCTTTGCAGACCAAGCTAGTCAGGCTTATGGGGCGATAGTTTCCAGGATCCGTTGAGGCACCACCTTTGTGGAGAGGGACAACTGTTGCTGTACGCCACTCTTTGGGTACATATCCTGTGGTAAGGCTGAGATTGAACAGTAGTTTTATGTTTGGGTTTAGCTCTTCTTGGAGTTCATGTAGGGCGCAGCCTGGGACACCGTCTGGTCCCATTGATGCTGTGTTTTTTGCTTTGGAGAGGGCGGCTCTTACCTGAGCAACTGAGATGTCAGGGGGGCAGCACTCTACTGGGATAGATATTTGCCCTTTTGGTGGGGAGGGGGGGAGAAGTTTGCGCTGAACCTGTCAGCTAGGATGTTGGCAATGTCTGTGGGTTCGGTGTATTTTTTGTCATTTTGGACTAATTCTGAGCATATCTGGGAATTCCCACCCAGGTTCCTAACATAACTAAAGAAAGCCTTGTGATTATCCTTAGTGTCCTGTGCAATTTTTCTCTCGAAGCTGGCCTTAGATGATTTTATGAGTGCCCGTAGTTTTTTGCTAACACTGATCAGAGATGCCTTCCCTTTTTGGGATTTTGCTCTATCATGTAGTAGCTTCCGCCTTCTATTGTATAGTTTGTTTATGGCTGGGTTCCACCAGACAGGATGTCTGCCTTTGGAGGATTGGGTCTTGGTTTTATTTGGGATTGCATGACCCATGCATTCCTGAAGGTGTTCATAGACTGCATTTATAAAGGATTCTGCGGTCTGGGCCGTATTTTCCACAGGCCCGGGGGCTTTGAAGGATTCCACCTCGGTTTTGAGGAGTGTGAAATTTGCTTTAGAGAAGTTTTTCACTGTGGTTTTCTGGGCAGGGGGTGGGGTCGGGATGTGAATATCCAGTGAGATTAGTTTCTGGTCTGATCTTACCAGTGAGGGATACACTTCTGGTCTGGAGCACAGAGTCCCCATGTTGGTGATGATCAGGTCCAGTATGTTTTCCCCTCTTGTGGGAGTGGTAACAAGTTGTTCCATAGCATTTGAGTTTATAAATTCTAGGAACCTTTGAGCTAGGGTGTTGGAACTAGAGTAATGCTTCCAGTCTATGTTTGGGTAGTTGAAGTCGCCCAATATAATGGTCTTTGGAGAGACCTTCATATTTTCCAGTGTTCTCAGGAAGGCCGAGTGGGGTTCCTGGGTTTGGGAGGGTCGTCTGTAGCAGGCTATAAACTGGAAGGCAGTTTTACCCACTGTCAGTTGCACATGGATAGTCTCTGATGCTTCATGCTGTGCCACCAACCTGGAGGTGTGGGTATCTTTGACGAATATTGATACTCCCCCTCCTTTTCTGGTTCAGTCCAAGTTTTGGGGCCGAAAAGCATGGTATGAGGTATAACCTGGTAGTGCTGGGTTGCTCTCGGGAGCCTTGAACCAGGTTTCTGTTACTGCACAGTATTAAATTCTCATCCAGCTGGTGTTGCAAATCCACAGCTTGAGCCATATTGTCAACATCTGTCTTTCTCTTCTTTTTTCTTTCATGTTCAGTTTTGATTTCTTCCTTTTAAATTGCCTCTTGTCTCTTTCTTCTATCTTCTCCATCGGAAAGATGATGCCTTTTTCTGTAGACTGAAGGCTTTCTGATAGAAAAATATCATCATTTCATATCACCTGTGTGTTACATAACAAAACAACGCCCTTTTTACTATGTATTCTCTTTCCTTTACAGCCATTGATTGGAACTGACTTCTGATCTGGCACTGATCTGATACATAATTTGATCTGATTGGCATAATAAATATACTGCTGTGGCCATTTCTTTCAAGCAAGTGTGTGATGTGATTTGTTAAATTGTGTGCATGCTGATTTTCATCCAAAGACAATGGCTGGTAGCCTGTTTAGTTAACTTTCTTAAAAACAATAGCTTTTGTCTTTCCTTAATGCCTGTATAGGAAAGATGTGCATCATGGGAATTCCACTGCAGTTCTCACACATCATCTTCTTTCCATTGCAGTCAGTTTGGAATAGTTTTAGAATAACCTCTCAGAACTACCTAATTGGTTTCCAGAATTGCAGGTCCGTACTCTCTAACTGTACACAAACCACTTTAAATGAAAGAGTTAAAAAACAAAACTGAAATGGTAAAACTTTAAGGAAAGAGGGAATGCTGTAATAATATGAAATTATGGATGGAAATCGTAAATGCAGTAAGGTGCCAGTAAGCAGAATTAATCGTTTAGCAAGGTAAAAAGAGTGGGAAAACAATGTTAAGGGTAAAATGCTGATATGATAAAATAATGTCATTGAGTACTTTGTATAGACAAGACACTTAAGGAAGAAGGATTTTATTCTGGGTACTCTAAATGTAGTTTACGTTAGGAAAAATGAGTTTCTGTTCTAATTAAAATGTATTAATTTACAATTATTTTAGAGGATGACAGAGGCTGTGGGCATCATTTCTAGGTAGTAGTACTTGTTAACTGTTAACCCTGTATCTCAGTCTCTGCAACTCTGGATATTTTTAATTGGTAGTATGAAATAAACATCAAAAGTAATTAATGTAGCATAAATAACGCATTGTTGGTTGTTGAAAGAAGGATTCACATTTCAAAATGAAACTGCAAGTGTTTTTAACACAATACTGTAACAAGCCTTCTAGTGCATTGCTGCTAAGATGCATAACAAAAAGGTTTTCAGCAAGGTTTGTATTTTGTGATGTGTCAGCAATGAAGATGACTGCATCATGCAAAGACTCAGAAAAGTAGCTACATTGGAAATGCATTCATTGTATTTAAGCATACTAGAAAAGAACACTCACACATGCACTGTATTTGGTTTGCTCCCCATACCACTTTGATCATTTATTCCATTCTATTTCCTTTACCATCCTGATTATACTCCATTTTACAGACTCTGTGACCTTGTTCTCCCACTTAATATATTTATTTTGTAACTGGGAATGTGAACTCATCCTTCACGAGCCCTTTTTAAACATGCCCAGGCCGCATGGACAAAGGTGAATGCCATCTCCATGGGCAGCTTTTAGATCAGCCAGTCAACCAGCATGTCTTTTTGAAGTGAAAGGAGATCAGAGTACTTGAAGAAAACATACACAAGGTGAAAACACACAAACTCTATACAGGTTCATAGGTTCATAGTCAAAATAGGTGAAGCCACCTCAAGCAGTAGACCAGTAACAAGCGACGTACTCCAGGGTTCAGTCTTGTGGCCTCTGTTATTTGGGATTTACTTTTCTGAGGTGCAGGCCAAAACCAGTGGGCTATGGATGACCAAGTTTGCAGATGACTGCAAGCTGGGTGCTGTCATCAATTCCCCTAGTGATGTGGACATCTTCGAAGAGACTCTCACTTAGACAAATGACTGATGCCAGAAACATGGCCTCAAGCTGAATACTAAAAAATGCATCATCATCCCCTTTGGGGAGAGTGACGTCCCCACAAATTATTACATTAATAACAACATCCTAAGCACTCAATCAGTCGTGAGGGATTTGGGCACCCAGGTTGATAGCAACCTGTCTTTTGACCACCATGTTGCTTCCATGGTACGGAAAGCCTTCTACATGGCCCACCTCATCCAGGAACAAGGAGGTCATAACATCCCTTTAGTCTTCCCTTATAAGGCCCATTACTGAATACAATGCACCTTTTGGCATGTACCTCGCAAAGCACATGCAGCAGCTGGACAGACCACAGAGGTTCATCACCAGGTGAATCCATAGCTTCAAACATCTACCATACACAGATAGACTAAAAGCCCTTTCCCTCTGCTCAGTTTCATACAGACTCTTCAGAGGTGACCTCTGCCATACAAGGTGATCATGGATCCAACCTTGATGGGACTGCTGCATATCTACAAGTCAAGCTCCACTCAAATAACCTGCACACGTGGCCTCAACCTGGTCTGTGACATCAACAGAACTTGTTGGCTGGACAGATTTTTGTCCCAGAGACTCCCTCATCTATGGAATAGACTACCTCTCCACATCAAGCAGAGTACATCTTTACCCCTTTTTAAGCGCAACCTAGATAACTGGATGGGAAACAGAAAATATACCCCTGGGATTCCACCCATGTCCCTGCTGGACAGGGTTATTGGGTGCTGATTTGTCTAAACATGGGCTAAACTGTTGGCTAGGCTTATATGGGCCTCAGGGCCAACAGCCTAGTAACCTCCTATGATCCTATGGGTTCATAGGTGTTTACTAGGTTAATGACCACAAGGGCATTTTTAAGCCTAGCCATGCATCCCAAATCTCTGACAAGTTCTGATGCCCTTGATAAATGTAAGCATGGGCCTGGGAGATGAACCATTTACAGGTTATCTGTTTGCATCAGAGACATAGGTGCCAAACCAGGGATGAATTTCCAGTTTCCCATCCAATTGTCCAAGTTGCACTTGAATTGGAATGGGGAGGAACTCTGCTTCACACGGATGGGGAGCCTGTTCCATAGAAGGAGTAGTCTCTGGGATACATACCTATCTCTTCAGCACATCTTATTTATATTACAAGCAAGGTTTAAGTCTTTAGAACGTATAATTATAGTACTGTTTGTTTTGCGGATATGCAGGAGGTCCATCAGAGTGGGGTCTGGCAATGCCCTGTATGTCAGTCATAGATCTCCCCTCAAAAGCCTGTAGGAGACAGAATGCAGGGCTAGGGCCTTGAGGTGGTCTGCATAAGACATATTACTTATGCGTTGTATTCTTTTAGTGAGGAATCTCTGTGGATGTTCCAGTTGTTGGATATGCCTGGTTAGGTACATACCAAAGGGGCATTGTACTCAGTGATAGGTCTGATGAATGCTGAATACAGTGGAACAAGGACTTCCTTGGATTTAGATGCCATACCTTTGTTTATAAATTGCCCAACATAGAATGATTTCCTCACCACAGTAAACACATGATAATCAAAGGCTAGATTACTATCTATGTGTGTCCCTAAGTCCCTGACTGCTGGGTCAACTCTAAGGGGTGTGTTGTCAATATGATAGTTACCAGGAATGGATGACTTCCTGAAGGATACTATTATGCATTTCTTGGCATTTAGTTTTAGTCCATGACTCTGACACCAGTTGTTTATCTGTGTCAGCCCTCCTGGAGAACATTTGTGTCAGTGTGAAATTCAATGACAGCTCCTAATTTGCAATCATCTGCAAATTTAGTCAGACAGAGACCACTGACATTGGCCTTGACTTCTGAAAAGTAAATGCCAAAAAGGAGCAGTCCAAGGACTGATCCCTGAGGGACTCCACTTGTGACTGGCCTCTTTGTAGAGGTGGACTCCCCAATTCTAACTTCTTGGGTCCTGTCTGTGAGCCAGTTGGCCATCCACTGGATGTACCTAACCTCTTGAGTTTGTTAACAATGCCCAAGTGGGGTACTGTGTCAAATGCCCTGGCCAGGTCAAGGTAGGCAGTGTGAACGATTTTGCCCTCTTCCTTGCATTGGTGACCTTCTCAAAAAAGTCCACCAGGTTGAGAAGGCATGATCTGCCCTCGAAGAAACCAAACTTGGTTGGGTCCAGTGTTTGGAGGTTTACTATATCTCTATTGATCATTTCCATGATAATTCTTTCCATGGCTTTACATATAAGACTTGTGAGACTTATGGGTCTGTAGTTTCCAGGGTCTGTAGATGGCCCACCTTTGTGCAGAGGGATGACTGTTGTCTTTCTCCATTCATGAGACACAAAGTCTGTTTGGAGGCTACAGTCAAATAGTAATTCCAGAGACCCTGATAGGCCATATTTCATGCTATTTAGAAGGCATCCCGAGATATTGTCTGGGCCCACTGATGCAATGTTCTTGGTCTTAGACAGAGTATTAAGGACCTGTTCCCTAGTGATAGCAGGGGTAGTTATATTTGATGCTATTTCCTGAATGAAAGTTGAGGGGGGAGAGGAATGAAGTTGGAGCTGAATTTATCAGCCAGGAGGTTTGCTATATCTTCTAGCTCAGTATAGGTGGAGCCATTTACAATGAACTCTGCACACAATTGTGTATTGCCTTTGAGGTTGCGGACATAGCTAAAGAATGCTTTGTGGCTATCCTTGGCCTGGGAGGCCAAACTTACCTCAAATGTGGTTTTGGTAGACTTTATCTGTCCTCTGGGTTGTTTGTTTAGTTTAATGAGAATGCTGTTATCCTGCTGGGTTTTTCACTTCCTAATTTTTGCCATGATTTTCTTCCTCCTATTATACATCCGATTGATTTTGTGATTCCACCAGGGTGCCTTGTTTTTTTGAGTTAGTTCTGTATTTCTTCCTGGTGGGTACAGCTGCATCCATGCAGCTATTAACATGCTTGTACAGGGTTTCTGTGATCAGTTCTGCATAGACAGAAGTGTTCTCAGGGTTTATAGGGTCTTGAAATTTTGTCAGGTTCTCACTTAATAGCAGGAGGTTAGCCTTAGAATAGTTCCTGAATATTCCCGGTTTAGCTGTGGGTCCAGGTTTTATTTTTTCTTCAAAGGAGACCATTTTGTGGTCTGACCTTACCAGGGAAGGCATTACAGTAGGGGTGTGCAGCACTCTCCCATATTAGTGAGGACCAGATCCAGTATGGTTGCACCCCTGGTTGGTGTATTGACTATCTGGTCCAAGGAGTTTGTGTTTACAAAATCCAGGAATTTCTGTGCATGTACATTTGATGTCATATAGGCTTCCCAGTTAATAGTGGGGTAATTAAAGTCAGCCATGAATATGGTATTGGGTTGAATGGTTAGTTTTTCTAATAGGTTTAAATACCGTATTTCTCCTTAAATAAGACCTAACCAGAGAATAAGGCCTAGCATGGTTTTCCAGGGTGGTCATGATATAATCCCTACCCCAAAAATAAGCCCCAGTTAAGATCGTCAACAATACATGATGGACGTGTTGAATTATAAAATAATAATATTATTGATATCTGTTAAATGAGGTTATCATATTCTGCTCACCATTTTTGGACCATTCAGACACCCACCTTCTTCTCTTTGCAGAAAGTTGTAAGTTGCGAGAGGTAGAGGGAATGGGTGGGAGGATGGCATAATGGTTAAGGTGTTAACCTTGCAGACACAAGGTGCATGGTTTGATTCTCACATGGGGTATTTGGCTAGGCTTAAAATGGCCCATAAGGGTAGTTAGCCTAGTACTAACCTATGAATCATTTCTTTCCCTGGGAGTCCACCACGATTCTTACTGTAACCCTAATCCTCACTCACACTTGACATTTGAGATCCTTGATCCATAAACACTGGCAAGTGTACTTTGACTGGTCAAAGTACAGACAATGCACGTAGAACGTGCACACTTGATAACGAATGGATGTGGTTGTGTCTTCTTAACAATTGCCATTTATGTGTTGCCACTCCTGTCTCATAAGTCTTCAATTAACCACCCCCCCCAGACAAGATGAGTGGAAAAAGAAAGAGCTATTCCCTCGAGTGCAAGAAAGGAATCATGGAGGACTCCCGGGGAAAGAATCTAATGGCTTTCTGCAAAGAGAAGAAGTTGGATCTCTGAATGGTCCGAAAATGGCGAGCAGTGTACGATAACCTCAGTCAACAGGCTGACAAGGGAAATGCTAAGAAGTGCAAGTGTGGATCAGGTCAGCAACCATTATTTCCTGAGCTGGAAGACATCATCTGTGAATGGAGTGCTAACAGGAGAACAAAGGCTTTGGTTGTGCACAGGGCTGATATTCAAGCATTTGCCCTTGCAATGGCACCACAGTTAGAAATATCCCCAGAAGAATTCAAAGCATCACAACATTGGCTGGATGGCTTCCTTCAGCGATATGAACTATCTCTAAGAAGATCAACAACACTGTTCAAGTTGGAAGATACTGAAGTTATTAAATGTGCACTTGCATTCAAATCCTTTGTTGATGGCATTGACTTTTCTAAATACCAACTCTCCAACATGATTGCTATGGATGAAACTGCATTGTTTATGGCCCAAAGATCTCAAACAACAATTGATCAGAGGGGTGCCTCGTCAATCTACATTCCCTCCACTGGTTATGAAAGTGCACGTGTTACCTGTATTTTGGAAATTCATTTAGATGGAAAGAAAACACCACCTCTAATCATTAGTAAGGGCAAGAAAGATAAGATTGAACGTGTTTCAGGCATTTACATTCTTGAAACCAAAAAAGCCTGGTGCACACAAGCAGTCATAAGGAAGTGGGTCAATGTAATGCTGCCACTTGTTTTGCGAGGTGGCGAAAGAGGTCTGTTAGTCTGGGATTCAGCCAGCACTCACCGTGCTAAAGACATGAAGAAATTCCTTGCACAGAGAAGAATAGATCAAATAATGATTCCCGCAGGAATGACTGCCTATCTCCAGACGCTTGATATTGCAATTACCAAGCCATTAAAGGACCATTTGCACATGGAACTCAATGACTGCACTGAAAATAGAATGGAGAGAAATCAGCATTGAAACTTTGTGAAGCCTAGCCTGCAAGAGGTCATGACTTGGTTGAAGAATTCATGGGATAAAATCACTGACAGCTGTGTTGCCAATGCACTATGAGCAGGCTGCATGGACAAGCAGTGCTCATTTAAGGAGAGATCTATTGCTAGGCATGACAGATTGGGGCCAATGTTTCTACAGGAAATGGAGCTGCAAGAAATTCAGGCAGGAATTCGGGGGTTGGAGACTTATGACAATGTTCCAGAAGTAGACGACATGACTGTATTTGAATAACTTTTCCATTATCGGGGCAACAGAATGGATTGCTTCTGCTTTCAGCTGCCAGCAAGCTCTTGTTAGTTTTTTTACTTTATTTTATTAAGGTAATGTTTCATTATCAAGGGGTAATTACAAAGTAAGGCCACTAGTTCCTAGACTTCATATTTATGACTTTTCATCATTCTTCTCTTATAGTTTGGGTAAGGAATAAAGAAAGCATCACCACTCAAAAAGTGGCAGTTATTCACCTGTTTTATTCCCCTAATCCAATACACATGTATTGAAATTTTTCTGCACTTTCTGTTAAGCATGAAATATTGCACTGTGAAAGCCAAGGTGTACATATTCTGAAGTTGAAATGTTTGTTGTACTGTTTATGTAGAATTCTCACACAACTGTTAACTCGTTGCCTAGAACTGTTGCTCAATAATGGAAAAGTACCAAATAAATGTCAATTTGTGTAGATGAATAAATGTCGATTTTTGTACATGAATAAATGTCGATTTGTGTACATGAATAAATGTAAATTTTTGTACATCAATAAATGAATAAATGTAGATTGTTGTATGGGGGTAAATAAGGCATCCCCTGATAATAAGCCCTAATGTGTATTTCAGTGGGGGAAAAGTATAAGACCCAGTCTTATTTTCAGGGAAATACAGTACATGGTATGGGTTTTGTGGGTCATAGAGGGGGACCGCTAGCTTGCAAGGAAGTGGTATTGGATTTTACCTATGGTGATTTGAACATGGAGCAGCTGAAGTGCATTGTCCTATTTGACCAGCCTTGAAGTATATTTATTTCTGATATAAATAGAGACACCTCCACCTTTAGTCCCTGCCTGTGAAGTAGCTGGTCTAAATGTGTGGAAGGCATTATAACCCTTCACTGTTGGTGTTCTGTCTGCGGCTTTAAACCACGTCTCAGAGACTGCAGAGACATCAGCATTCTCTAGGGTAAAGGGAGCTTCCAGGGAGATGAGTTTTTTGTTTAGTTTCCTAGCACTGAGCAGTAATACCTTTAGATTTTCTTGGTTTTGATTTGCTATGTCTGAAGTACTTTCAGTTTAGCATTGCCTAAAAAAGGCACTATGGGGGAAGACAATATTTTAGCTAATATTCGAAAGCCTAGAGGGGAGAGGTGCAGACCATCCCTGGCAAAGCAGCATGGTCTGTTGACCATCTATTTCCAGGCTGACAAATATTGCACCCCCTTAGAATGACACCAGAAACTAAGCCAATTATTAAAGCAAATCATCTTTTGTTCGTATTATGGCATCATCCTTGGATAAGGTAAAATGCTGTTCAATGCTAGGCTCATACCAGCATGAGACACATATTCCGAGAGCTCTATGATGTCTCTCTTCATATAGTCTAGGATGGTACATCTCAGATCATTTACTCCCCCATGGACAATGACTGAGTCATATTGATAATTGTGATCCAATGACCTGAGTGCATGAGTAATGTGGCAGATCCTAGCCACTGATAAGCAACTGACCGTAACGTTCTCCTTACTCAGCCTGGTGAGAGGGACATCAGTATGTCTCACAATGGAGTTTCCAATGACTAGAATGTTGGATTGTGTGGTAGCTTGCCTTATGGGCTTAGAGGTACAGGCTCCATGAGATGCAGCTCTATGTGTTGATGCAGGTGTTGTTTTGAAAGAGTGCATTTGGTGCTGTTGAAGGTATTTCTTATGTGTACTTTGTCTGGGTCTTTGTGATTTAGGAAGGTTACATGTAAGTGCCTCAGCATATGTGGATTTATATGTCTGCTTTGCATTGTGCGTGGTGGGTGCAGCATGTGTACTACTGACAACCTTATTAACATTAGGAGTACTTTTATGTGAGAGATTTGCCTCCAGTGATGTTATGTAAATACATCTCTCACATACCATATCAGTTTGTTTGAGAATTAACTGGTTGTCAGTAAACATGAGGCAATTTCTACATTGCCTCAGGATGCCCATATCCACCAAGCTGGTAATGGAGATGGTAGGAAAGTTCATATCCATAGCAACAGACCCTTTTTTATTGATTAGACTGTTGGAGTGAGAATACCAATCACTGTCAGGAGTATCCAATTTGCATCTACGTGGACAGTGTTTGTCATTGCAAACTAGTTTCCCTTTGTTCAACTAGATATTGGAGAAATTTCAATTGTGCTTTTACACGAAAATCTTTACTCAAGATGTCTGAGTCTGTACAGAACACTGCCAAATACTTGGGGGGATTCTAATATGTACACCCAGAAAATTTAAGGATGAAGTATTTCGGCAGATATTCTGAAGTTAGAAAGAAATCCAGCAGTACTTACTGAAAACAAAGAATTAGCTTGTCAAGAATGATGAAAAGGGGAGTCGCATGAATGGCTACTGCCTGGCTACTACTAATGCTGGTCTCACCACAGCTTCACTCTGTTGGGATACAATGCTCCTTTGCTTCTTCTCTCACTAGAAGCAAAATGTTAGGACCACTCCCAAGAAGAGAAGCAGGCCACAGCCTGTTGAGTTATCCACAGTCTTGTCCCAGATGATGCAAGGGTCTGTAGGCTTGTATCCCTTTTCTGGTAGATGCCTCAAATAGTAACCAGACCAATCAGGTATGTTAAGCACAGACACTCATTCTCCAATCAGAAAGAGTCCGAAATCTATGCACTCTGCTCCTACTCTCACCAGGATCAGAATATAAGCACAGGTTCCAAGCTGTCACCTATAAAGCAGTTATTAGGCTTTCTGGTGATCAGCAGTCTCCAGGAAATAAAGTAACTGTACTCCTTCTCTCACCAGGAGAAAACAGAAGCATTAATCCCAAGATGACTACTGAGAGGCAGCATATGGGCTCTCTAATAACTGGTGGTCTTGCAATAGATGCTTAAAGGTAAGATGAAAAATGGTTTATCCTAATAATTTTAGTGTGCACTAAGCAGTTAGATATGAAAGTGGGTAACTTAAGTTTTACCTGTCTAAAAAGTTAAGTATTAATGGCTAGCCACTATTTTAAAAGAGCAACATAGACTGAAAGGGGGTGGGCTCTTTTGTATTCTGATACTATGGAATACAGTAGGATGGCCAATACATTTAATAGCTGAAGGGGAGTTATTTCACAAAATGATAATTTTGTGCTTACTCACACCAGCCAGTAAAAGCAGAGAGGAAATGAGATATATGGTCAAATTAACATAAGGGGCAGGCAGCTAGGAAGACAGTGGTGTTTAAGAACACAACAGTGACAGGGTGGGAGAGTAGGAAAATTTCAGTCTGACACACAAGAGATAGAGCTGTTGTCTCTTTTCAATTTTTAATATGCAGTTAAAAGCAGAATAAAAGAAAACACAATGAAAAGAAACAAATCATAGTATACAAAATAGAAAAAGGCAATAAAGTAATACAAAATACAAGAAATAAAAAGCAAACTAACCTTTCCCTCACAGGAAACTGTGGCAGAGTCTGGGTGAGACTTTCCAGTAAAGCTCTGAAATGTTTTATTTTACCCCTTAAATAGAAGATTTGGTTCCTATCTCCACCCCCTCAGTTCACAGATGATTGACCTTAACTGGCCTATTCTAACTTATGCGTGACTCCTTAACTTCTTCTTCTTTCGGCTTTTCCCGGTTAGGAGTCGCCACAGCAGATCACCTCTCCGCTCATGATTGGCAGTGAAGTTTTTACGGTGTTGAGTTGCCAGCCCTGCACCCAACCTTCCATGGAAGGCACACACATGCACACACTCACGCTTAGCGCTAATTTAGAGTATCCAGTCCACCTACAGCATGTCTTTGGGATGTGGGAGGAAACCAGAGCACTCAGAGGAAACCCACGTGACCACAGGGAGGACATGCAGATTCTGCACAGAAGGCTCCCTAGCTGAGGATCGAACCGGAGAACCTCTTGCTGTGAGGTGGCAATGCTAACTGCTGCACCTGACCTGTTCTAATTTCTGTCTGACTCACAAGAGACAGAGCTGTGGTCTCTTTTCAAGTTTTAATATGCAGTTAAAAGTAGAATACAAGTAAAACACAGTGTAAAGAAAACAAATCACAGTATACAAAACAGAAAAAGGAAAAGGCAATAAAGTAATACAAAATACAAGAAATAAAAATCAAACTAACCTTTCCCTCACAGCAAACCGTGACAGAGTCTGGGTGAGCCTTACCAGTGGTTAATAACAGACAGCAACTAGAGGTCAGGACTGAATGCAAGACCCTAAAACTGTGAGGCAGAAACCTTAATCACTCATCCACCATGATGTCCATTGTTAGGCATGGCGCAGCAAACTACCATTGACAACAATATATTAAAGTGCTTGGCTTTAAAACATATGACAAATGAACACTGCTACCTTGGGCTATGAGCAAAGCCTACCACACTCAAATAATGTTAACACTGTACCACTGGAGAGCAAAACCATAACCACTAGCCTCTCAGGACTTCATGCATCTGCATCTCAAACCATCTCCTTTTCATGGCTATGTTACCCACTATAACTGTATCTTGGGTAAAACTATTACTAACCACCTGCACACACAGGTTCCCACAAGAGTCTAATATATCCTTCCAGTGACCCCATCTTGCTTTTATAATAGCATGTTGCCAGTAGCCAGACCAAACTGGCACACCCAGGGCACAATTACTCAACACTGTTAAAATGAGAAATAAGTCATCTATGCTATTAGCATCTCTCACCTGTCCATCACAAGTAGCAGTTTGGTCACTTGCCCCACACCCTAATCTCCAACTCTTTCCACCTGTAAAATTGTCAGTTGGCTTCCTAAGGGCTGGAAACCGGTGTAGCCTCCCCCCCTATCAGCAAGGAAGAAAAGCTGATTTCCTCAAACAGAAATAAAATAAAATAAGTAGGCATGTACTGCTGTTTACATAATTCAAAAAATAGGCTTATGTCACTTGTTTACCATTATTCATTTCTTTAGGCTGTAGGAACCCCACAGTCAGCTGCTTCATTTATATGATAAAAAACAATGTATTCTTGTCTTTTGCTGCTGTTTTGTGCAGTTGATATACAACCTAGTTTAACACACTTTTACTGTGCTACATCACAACTAAACACTACAAAGTTGTTCCATTTTTGTTTGCAACTCTTTTAATAAATGTGGCTGACTTAATACCATTCTGTATCTGGTTTGAGATCCTAGCTCTGTGTGTTTATACAGATTAACTCACAGCAGTGTGTGCATGTGTGTCAGTAACCTGTAATGCTCCTCTCACATTCCCAGTTTCTCAGCCACCTCCAAACAATTACTTTTATACTCTTCCTTCTCCTCCCCCTCTCCATCACACCCTCTTAAAGTAAACTTGCACTCTACCCGCACATATATAACTCTCTCTCTCTCCCCCCACTCCCCAGACAGCAAATTATTTGACTGACTACTCATACCAGCAACTTCTGGCTTCACTTTTACCTGTACCATACCCCATTCTTTGCTTATAGGAAACTGTGCACACTATCTAAACATGCCCATCTGTATCAACTTTCTCTCATACCTGCAGACCCAGTTCTATAACAAATTCTCACTGTACTACCTATGAGATAGACATAAACACTAACACCCTCACAAACTTACAACTTACTTCCCTCTAACACATTCATTAACACTTTTCTAGACTTCCTTTCCTATACTCACTACTATCTATTAGATAGACGTTGTTTTTATTTATAACAGAATACACAATGATTGATCTACAGTGGTCACTACTCCTGTCTCTCTCTGTTCCAACACACACATAATATCCTATCTCTATCCAATATACATGCATTCCAGCAGTAACACCAGTATACAAAATTGTCCTACCGTAACTCCTCCCATGTTGTCATCTCCCCATATCTATGTCAGCCTATGTATATCCATATATTCATATACACCTGCCTAAAATAGCAACAATTCCTACTTCATCATAACTCTAGACCTAAAACCAAACAAAAAAGTTCTACTCACAACATTATATGTGCTTGTCAATAAAATTAAGTGGCGCTTACCCAAATCCTAACTTAACTCATCCTGCATCCTCTCTAGGTAATATCCTCAAAGTAACATCATTCCTGCCAAATTAATCCTCACCAGCCCCTGGTCTCCATTTATATAATTTCAACAATCAATGCATTTACAATAAACTCCTAGAGCTGCATGTCTGCATGACTACACATTCCATAGATGTCCTCATTATCACTGAAATATGGTTGCAGCATGATACAAAAATGACAGAATACTACCTCCTTGGTACATTATGATAACACAAAATAGGATCAGAAAAAAAGCTGGTATAGTAGCAATAGTGTACAAGCATAACATTCATATTTCTCTATTCTGTGAAACTATTCCAATTTGTTTGTATTCTTAAATTCTGCTAATTTTAATAAATAACCACAAAAATAGTGATTATACTAATCTACCTACCCCAGGTAATAATATTACCATACTTAAAGATACCCTGTATTGGATATCTGATAAAATCCCATACAAAACCATCAGATTAGGTGACACTAATATTGACTAGCAAACAATAAATTCCAACAATACAACTAACAATATTCAGCTTTATAAATTCACCCATTTCATCATTACACCATCTAGGTCCAACAAGCCCACTGGCAGACAGTCTATCCTGAGCTGGACACTAATATACCCTCATGATAAAATCTCTTGCTATGGCATTTTCGTGGATATTCTAAGTGACCATTTACCTGTCTATGCAGTCAGGCAACAAATCAGCAACCCTTGAACTCACCACAACACCCTGGTTAGAAATATATTAACTTTTCATAAAGAAACTTTCATAAACACACTTAATCAATGTGACTGGAAATCATTTAGGACCCTCCCTTTATATGATGGTATAACACAATCTAATACAGTCTTCCTAAGCATCCTAGACTCCCTCACTCCCCTTAGATCAGAGAGACCAAAAACAAACCCATCTGCATGGCTATTCTTAGAATCAAAACAAATCATGAAACAGAGAAACAAAGCATGGAAAACATGGTCAAAAACAGATAAGAACAAATCAGTCTAATAACCCTAAACTCTTCTGGGCATCATTTAATAAGTTGCTAAATCCAGGACAAGCCACACAATCTTATTTAAAAACACCAAACCAACACAAAACCATTGACAATCAGTTTAATACTCACTTTATTAATACAGTCATATATTTGACTGGTAGAACATCCAATAAAACACTCATAGTCTCCCCTCAATCTAATAATTTCCTTGAACGTTTTTTTCTTCATCTTGTTCCAACTGCCAAGATCAAAAAACTCCCCCATAAACTAAAATCTACTACCAATGCTCCAGATAATCTGCCAGGTGGATATGTTAAAACAACAGCAGAACCAATTTCCTATCCCACATCAGTCCTGATAAATAGATCCCTGGCTAAATATACTGTCCCAACAATTTAGAAAAAAAGCGCTTATCATAATTCTTCACAAAGAAGGTACATCCATTGGACTATCCAATTGCAGATCAATAGCTATACTCACAAACTTACAATTTACTTACCTTATCAAAAGTACTAAGTAAATGTATACATAAACAAATAAACAGTTATTTGCAAGAAACACAACTTCTCTCCTCTGTATAACGCAGTTTTAGGCCTACTCTACTGAACTCCACTACAACTGTAAATACACAAAGAAATGAAAGTAACCTAGTTTCAGTACTTTTCTTACACCTATCCAAAGCTTTTGGTACTGTATCCCATCTGAAATTACTTAAATAACTCTCCTGCATAGGCTTAGTTAAACCCTCCCTACATTGGTTTCATAGTCATCTATCAAATAAAGCACAAGCTATAAAATGGCAAACTGGCTTCTATTTCCTCACCATAAACATAGGAATTCCACAAGGATTAATTCTAGGCTCCATACTTTTTAACCTCTTCATTAATGACTGCCATACAGATGTTAAACAAATTGTATTGTCCATTATGGAGATGATTCCACGTTGGTCCGCCCTGCTAAAACTATGATAAAACTACGAGACCTCACACAAGCATCATTCTCCTCTGTCGAGTCATAGTTAAGGAGCTCACAACTCCTACTAAACATCCCAACTGTCTACATAAAAACATCTTTCATCTTAACCTCCGTCAACAACACCAGGATCGAACAATTAATCCAGGCAAAACTATTAGGCATCATCAAGCAGCTGAAACTTGACCTCCACATATCACAAGCTATATTAAAAAAAAATAAAACATAAAAAATGGATCCTTATACATTGCTAAAGCATACCTCACTGACACAGCCAGAAAATGAATAGCCAGTACTTTCCTACTGCTATCTCGCCTAAATGTTGCACCCATTTTTACTAACCTTCAAGTCATACTTTTAAATGAACTTGGGCAATGTTACAATAAAATAGCAACACTTCAAGGGACAATTCTGTCTGGCTCTTTAAGAGCTAAACTGGTAGAACCCTTGGCAAAGAAAATAAGGGACTTAGAAATTATGTGATATAATTGGTATGGTAATCAACAAAATGTGGCTTTATTTGCAGATGATATAATTTTGCACCTGATAAAACCAATAAAGGACATTTCAGTTTTGAAGAACATTCTGAGACAGTTTCAAGTCTTTTCAGGAAACAAAATAAATGAATATAAAATAAAGACAATAGCTGTAGACTATGTACCCACATACAAATTGGTTCACCAATACCCACATTTATGGGGACATGATAAAATGAAGTACTTAAGAGTATGGGTTAAAAAGGATAGCAGTATGGGTTAAAAAGGATTCTGTTATGGCAGTCAAGGATATGTGGGAAGAGACTAAACAAAAGATAATGCAAAAACTGAGAATTGGAAGCTCTGTTTTATGGATATGGATAGCAAGATACAAGCAGTGAAAATGTTTTAGGCTCTTTCGATTTTTGCACAAATCAGGCATATTTTTTCAACCAGAGGAGAAGGTGTGCATAGCAATTAATAAAGAGTTGAAGAATTTTATCTGGGAGAGGTAGAGGGCAAGAGTCAACTGGGATAAGTTGATCCTTCCGATAGAACAAGATAATTTGGGACTACCTGATTTAAAGTGATATTTCAGAGATACACAGTTAAGGTTCTTATACATAGCACAAGCAGAAAGCTATAATTCAAAATGGAAAGGGATGATGATGAAACAGGGGGAATTCCTCCAGAATTAAGGATTAACTAAGATTTTGGATGCAGATCCTTAAGGAGAATAACAATAGCCATATGGAATATTATATTCATAAAGCAGTAGAAAGTATTTTAAGAATTAAGCCAACACGAGAAAGGAAAAAGGAGATTCTTCCAACAGGGACAACTGCAATTAGGGGTACAGAGACTAGGCAAGAGGGGATGGAATTTACTGCAGAAAACTGGCAAAGGAACCAAGGTATTGGGAGCAAATAATTAGTATGGGAAAATAATAGAATGGAAGAAGGTCAAGAATACATTTGGACTACAGACTGACGACTGCCTTCCCTATCAAGGATTGATATCAGACTATAGACAAAGAGAAAGGAATAGGGGGTTCCTAACTGAAAGACCATCACTGGTGGAATTTTTAGTTGAATATAGAACAGAAGTTGCCATTAAAAAGGGGATAATTAGTAGGGGATATAAAATACTGCACGACAACTATAGGAATCAGAGGAAGTTAGAAAGGATTGGGAAGAGAGACTGGATAAGCAATTCACAAAGAAACAATGTGAAGATATATGCATGGTTCCCAAATATGCAACAAAGTCTAGAAGGCTTAGACTTTTTGCTTGTTTGTGTTTACATTGGTATTTTATACCCCAAGCAAACTCCAAAGAATTTTTCATCAAGTAGATTGCAAATGTTGGAGGTGTGATGTGGAAGAAAGGTATAATTGGAAACATATTTTTTGGGAATGTAATGAGTTGGCAGACTTTAAAAATTCCTGCAGACTACTCTGTCACAAATAAAACCACCAGCTAGTATTCCAACAGTAGAATTTAATAAAACAAATGCTCTGACATCTCGGCTCTTACAGGCCTTCAAGGCTAGTATTCCAACAGTAGAATTTAATAAAATGAATGCTCTGACATCCCGGCTCTTACAAGCCTTCAAGGATGCTCCTTGAAGGCTTGGAAGATCCAAGATGTCAGAGCATTTGTTTTATTAAATTCTAGTGTTGGAATACTAGCTGGTGGGTTTATTTGGATTTTGGATTTTCCATTGTGTGGTGCAGCTACTCTGTCACAAATACTTGGTGAGCAAATTTGTGTAACTAAGGAAATTATTTTTTTTAAGCTGTAATACAGGATCTGAATTGCCTAGACATAGTAAAGCATTGCCAAGTTTAATTCTGGTGGCTGCCAAAAAAAGCATGGAAATCAAAGTCTAAACCAACCATATTAAAAGTAGTGAATATAATAAAAGAGATAAAAAAATGAAAGTGGGATCTTTAGGAAAGAGGAGGTGCAAATTTCATAGAAAAAAAGTGAATTGCAGGAACAATGCATGCAGAATAATGTTTTGGAGGAGGAAATAGGTCATCTCCTGCTATCTTAACTATTAATATTTGAGCCTCATCTGCCTCAAACCTTGGCATATTTAAGTCTTCCATAAATATTTCCATTTGTGTTTTTTCCTTATTTCCATGTTTCTACTTTATACACATTTTCATAAAAATTGTAAAATATCTCTATTATCTCTATAGTATACCTGATTATTTTTCTTGTTAGAGGCTCCCTAAGTTTGGCAATGACCTTTTCTGATTTCTGTTGCCTAAGTCATTGTGCTAAAAGTTTTTGTCCTCTGGGGTTATTATTAAAAACACCTGCTTAACAGCAATCTTTCTAAACTCTTGCATATTATCCAGGTACTCCCTTACTTTCTCTTTAGCACTCTGCAGTGCACCTCTTCTTGTTCTGTGAGAGTCCCCTTATTCTGCAATATTTTAACTTTTGTCAGCCCCTCTAAATAATTGTTATTACTTCTTAATCATATCTCTTTTTCTTTTATTTCTACCCTACCTGTAAACTCCACTTTAATTTTGTCCTACTCACTAGCTGTAACTTAGTACTTTGTACCTTCCCTAACATCTGCCTAATAATTTCCACTACCCATTCCTTAAATTCCTTTCCTTTTAACTGTTAGGTGGAGAAGCACTAGTGTCTCATTTTTACTTCCTTACCCTGCATTTTTATTTTAGTTATTATTGGCACATGGTCTGAAATAATTATTGGATGTGTATCACAGCTCTCAATTAAGTGCACATGTTCCTGTGAAATATAATTTCTGTCTAGTCTAGCCCACTTACTGTACCTTGGAGAATAGTATGCATATTCTATATATGAGTTCTTACTACTAAATTCACATCTTCCATACCAAATGTTTTCATAAATTTCTTCAGAAACCTACCCTCTTTTGATATATTTCCCCTTCTATGAACTCAGATAGATCCTCACTGTTGCAAATCAAATTCTAGTCTATACCTATAAGTAATATTCCTTGCTGAAAGCTGATTATGTCTCCCAAAATGATCTAAAGCTCTATAATGGCAGTGTCAGGTGGAATATAAATACATGCCAGCATTATCCTCTTCCCGTTTACCATTATTATCTTTTACTCCTCTTCTATCTCTTTTGGAGCTGCTCAAGCAATTAATATAAGTACTCCTCTTTTCCTTTGTTCCTGATATTCCAGTGAATATCCAGTCTGAAACCCTTTCTTAATCAAATTAACATGTTGTTCCTGATATTCCAGTGAATATCCAATCTGAAACCCTTTCTTTATCAAATTAACATGTTCATTTCTTTCCAAATGTGTCTCCTATAGCATTGCTATTTGCACTCTGCATTTCTTTATAAAATTCAATGCTCTTTCATTTTGTCTACACCTGTGAGACCATTCACCTTCCACAATAATATGGAAAGTGTTGTCATTATGATAAGAAGTTAATGTCCATTTCCAGCTTTTGAGATACATGTACCCACTAGTGTTTCTCAGGTTGGTCTTTTTATACAGTTGTTTCTTGTCATTCCCATTTGAACCTATGTCACATTTTACAAGACCTTTTGTTTTAATAAAAACCCTCAAATACAAAAAAAAAACTAAATACCTGTATATCTTCAAATAAAGAAGTTTAAACCTCCTAACAGGAACAATTGTCCTAAATAAACAGCTATAGCCACAAGCATTATATAACCTAAATATAAGGTTCTCTGTGCTAAGATGCATGTTATTGCTTGTGCCTCTACTTGTACTAATTGCTTTCTGTTCTTTTTTATCTTTATCCCCCCACCCTGTTTTGAAAAACAACTTCAATGTTTCCAAAAGACATTCTTATAGCCTTGAAGAAACCAATGTTCTGGCTTCTTATTACCTTATAATCAGCTTGTCTCCATGGAGACATAGGAGAAAAATATATATAGCCCTCAGCTGCAAACTTGTAAGGACATGCTGAGCAATTATTGCTGATGGAAAAGTTTTCATTACATTCAGTGTTCTCTTATTTACCTTTTTCCACTTAAAACTTGTTATTAGATTAAGTCAACGGTCTTAATCCAGACTTTCATCTAGGCAAAAGTAGTAGAAAACACATCAGCTCTACAAATATTATAATCTGTGTATTTTTACATCCCATTCTCCACTCCAACAACCAAAGATTGCAGCACGTTAACTTAAACATGCTTTTATCCAGACTTTTTTTTCTTTTTTCTTTTCATTGTAATGCCTACGTTTCTTAATACTAAAAAATAAGAAAGACAAAAATGCATTTGTTTACTTTAGTTTCTTTATCACATATAACAACTGAAAATGCTTTAGTATATAGCATGTAATTTATATCATGAAAATGTTTTATAGCAATGCTGTTAAGAGCAGAAACTGCTTTACTTACAGTTACCTTTTTATTTCTTCTTTCCCTCCCCTTAGTGTTCTTCAAAACATTAAATATGTGAAGTGAGACAAATGTCTTGCAGTTCCTCACAGGTTTACCAAAGTCAATAAAAGTCAATTTTTTCCACTTTTTCCTGTTCAGCCATATTTCACAAATGTGATTGATGCTATGTAATCACATATTTATTCATTAATTTTCATGTTGCTGGTCTTCTTCCAGTTTGTCTCTATCTCCCAAATGCAGACTCTGGCTCAATTCCAAGGTACTCCCAATTCATCTAGTCATCTCCTGCGCTTTTCTTTGTTTCTCAAGTATTTTCTTTTGGAACATTGACAAATGTTTCATTGGCAAAAGTCTCTCTTTGAGCTTTATTATGAGGAGAATGAGAAGCAGTGTCCCCTTCTGCTTGATAGCTCACTTTTTGTTGGACAAACTTTTGTAGTGCCTCCTTGGCTTGTTTTGCATAAAAAAATGACTTTGATCCTCCAGGAAAAAAAATATTCTGAAGACAGCTGGATACAGGAGTTTGAATTTCACACCTGCCGCTCAACATTCCCTGATTGATAGAATAACTGTGTTTCTCTTTTGCCTGGTGTACAGTGAATCATCCTTTTCACAAAGACTCTGCTGTCTCCAATTATTAATTATGTGCTTTCATAAATTTAATATAGTCTGTTCCTTCCTGTTTCTGTGGTACAGCAGAAAATCTCACGTTTTCTTAATGTGCTCTATCCTCTAATGCTACCATTTTTAAAACATCTTCCTGAGCAGTCTCATACTTAGCCAGCCTTTTCTTCATTTAGACCTCTGATTTTTGTAGTTTTATCAGTTCATCTAAATACCTGTTTAATACTTCTTCAGTTCTTTCCAGCATTTTGTTGTTGAGTTGATATATTCCTTTATTGGTTCATTTATTTTAATCAGCTCTGTGCACATTTGAGTTATTTTTTCCTCTAGATTACTAGAAGCCATGTCTTGCACCAAAGCTGGAGCTTGAAATGCTTTTTGTTAAACAGCTGTAGAATTCCTCAGTCAGTGTTTCCTCTTCGCCTTTTCTTTTAATTTTCTTTCAGGCTGTCTAAATTTCTTCTTGGCTGGCATCCAAGTGGTGTACTTACTAGCTGGTATCTGAATTTACTAAACCTGACAGAGTTCCTGGACGTTATCTGTCAGTTTACTTTTTCACACTGGAAGAGCTGAATTTAGGTTTTTCATTAGTGTGCTGCCATCTTAAAAGTTCACAGTACCACCGCTATTCATATATCTATTCCCATACACTGTTCCTACTCACTTTCTTTCTACCTCTACCATTATGTCTACGTCTTTCACATCAACTCCTTCTCATCCTCATTTCTGTCTGCACTCATATTACTATTCTTCCTAATACATATCACTTATTTGTCACTCTCTAACTCAATAATAAACTTGCCAAGATTCTAGAGTCATAATCTTGACAACAACAGAGCATTCTATACTTGTAATACACAGAGTTCACTTACTCTACTACCAATTTCCTTTCCACACTCTCTTCCCTCTTTTTCACTAAATCTGTCTTGGACACCAAACAAAATCATAACTCCTCTAATCTTGTTCTCTTTTGTTCTCTAAGGACTGGGGCTGTTAATACTAAAATGCTTCTAAGAAGCCTGTCATCAGTTTTTTGACAAAAATGCATGGTTTATACTCTGTATACTATTTTGTTTCCCTGCTACACCCGCAAATGGAAAAGAATCTACACTACAACTGTGTTAGACTCATAACATCACCTTGTAAATAGTGATTCTATGTTATTAGGATATGCTTTGCAAATACAGATACACTGTTGAAATATTCATATACTCTGCAAATGTATGCACTCTATTTAAAATGTTATGTATTCTGTAAATACCTGTTTATTGTTTGAACACTGTCATCCTATCTGTAATCTTGATAATTCTGTCAACAATTTGAGGAGCTTTTCTCCCTGTGCATCTGCTGAAAAGTGGTTTAGCAAAATCCACTTGGACCTTCACAGTAAACAAAGGCTAACTAGCTAACTAACTAATTAACTAAACTCATAGTATCTTTCACTAAGAAGCATTCCTCTTCAAAATGGAGATGCCAACAGTTATTATTCACCAGCTTTCTGTAATATCATATATATATATAAAGAGAGATAGAGACAGAGAGAGCGAGAGAGAGAGAGAACCACAAGCTTCTGAGATATAATAATGAAATTATTGCTTAAAGAAATTTGGCAATACAGTTTCAAAAGTAACATACAAACATTTATATTCCTGTTCTGAGAAATGTAAAATAAACAGGTATGAGCAGATAGATGGCACAAGAAAAGCATTGTCTATCAGCTAAGTCATTCTTCTCCTACTGCTAACTGAAAATTACTGTAATCTATTATTAATCTTTTGACTTTTATGACCAGTTAGCAGATGCCAAAGGCAAACCAGCAAAATTATAGCCTTGAGCTCACCCAAGCTTGTTAAAAGTTCAACAAACTTGGAGAAAAACACAAGCTGAGTGGATCAGCTGATGAGCTCCTTTTGAAGACATAGTCACTTTACTTCAAGAAGCTCCAAAAGGGTGTCCTAGAATGAAGCACTACTGGGACATACTTAGATAACATGTATGCTTTGGACAAACTCCCCCTTTATATATTATGCAAAGACATTCTGGCCTTTCACTTCCTCTTCAGACAAAATTTTAAATCCAAATAACTTACCCGAAAGAAAAGTTGCTTAGATAACTAGAACATGTTAACTCTAAATAAGGTAACAGCTTTTGACAGGAAATAGTCTAGGGAGGGAACTCTGTGAGTGAAACAGTTTCACATTTTCAAAGCTCTCATTTGTATGGAAATAAATACAACTATTTGTTGTGTATGGGTTGTCACAATTCATATCATTGCTGCATCTTTACTAGCAAAACAGTTGCATGTTTTATACAACTTTTCACATTTTACATATTGATGTATATTTACTGAAAAACAATTGCAAGTTTTATACAACTTTCCACACCAGCTAGCCTCCAGACTTGGTCTCCAAAACCAGACGTAACATTCCTGATGTCCCCTCACCAGTACCTTGTACAATGTAAGGATGGCATTGGCATCTCTACAATCTATATTCCTAGCAAAGTACCTCAAAATTACCTTTTGAAACTGCCTTCTCACCATGATTTAACCAATGGCTGATTAAAAAACCCACACCTTTCTTATTTGATTTACCATTGGGATACTCTCAAAAACATATGCTGTACCACAGGTTCATAAGTTTCAAAAGTCTGTGATGATTGCTCACCCTTTCCCATGTAAAATTTTTGATTTTTTTCTGGTAAATCACAGATTACAGGCAGGCAACAATGCCAGATACTAGATCTTCATACCTATTCTTCAGAATATGCATGTTGACACAAAACTCTTTCTTGCCCCTGATTTTAGGTCCTTGTCTCATCATCATTTTTGACTTTGACCTTGATTTGTGAGCAAAGAAATTGAGATGTATGCCACAATTCCATTTGTGCAAGCAGTATTTTTCCATGCTATTGCAACTATAAATGTATTTTACCAGCTAGTATCATATGATGGCATTCTAACACTTAATGACCTGTTAATTTGAACATGAGCATCATTTTTGCATCTACTACAAAATCTTCATGTAATGTTCTTAAAATGTACATATGCCCTATTTATATAACTATTATACTAAAAAACAACTTACTCTGGGATTCATTAACATCTGCACTAATTGTACATCAAGTGTACACTGTTCTGGGTGAACAGATAACACAAACATAACTCACACCTTCTTCCCCCTAATTGTAGTTTTCCTCCTGATTTTTCTTGCAGTTTTAATTACTGCGGGGGGAGGGGGATCATAAAAGTTACCACAGAGTGTAAACTATTTGTACACTTAGAGTAATTTTTCTGAGTGACTAGAAAGTGCAAAAAATCTGGTAGGGATGTTCTTGAATACAGATCATGTACACTTAATGTAGATGTTATTGAATATGGACCCTCAAATACATTTCATATATATCACTTTTTTTAAAGAAAATTCAATAACTCCAAAGTTACGCATATAGATGAAAGCATTTCATTATCACATTAAGCACATATTACTGTTTTAAAGAAAACTGTTCTGCTACAAATTGTTAAGCAGCTTCGATGCTATGCACAAAAAGGACAAGCTTCAGTTTCTTTTTTAAAGTGAACATTATTACTTTACAAATTTCTTGTACATCAAATTGAAATAAGAGAACATGTACATGCAATGATCTGGTTAATATATATTTTTTAAATGCATACTTCACTGTGTGATGTTCATTTTGATGCCTCTTAAACTTACCTCATAGATTCTTGACAGGTTTCACTACTTCCATTCATTGCCTGTGGATATGCTTTCTGTCATTTCATATTTTCCCAATTTTCTGTGTTCTACTACTGCAAATCATATTTGCTGCAAGTCAACAGCTGACTTGAACATCCATGTGTTTAATATTTGCAGATGTGTTAAATGGATTAATGTCTGTTTTGCAGACTGTTATTTAAACTAGTTATGCATTGTATGATATGCTGCCCCTATGTTTTATGAGATATTTTAAATAGATTAATACAACCATTAGTAAAAACAAAATTATAAGAATCCATCACTGCCTCTACATCTGAGATATAATAATGGAATTTCCTGGTTATAAAAAGAGTTTATACTTAGATGTGTTGACTTTACATGTATAATTGTTTAAAATGTTGTTGACTGAGGTAGGGTAAAATGATGGCATGTAATGAGGTAGTCAAGAAATCTCAATGTCCTATATGAAACTTATTAAGATCACGAGGCTTCTGTATAACCAAACAAATGTCATCATTGTCTAAAACTGGTTTAGTGGTTCAGCATCTGGATTGGATCAAACAAGGAAATGATCTTGCCTTGACTTTGTTAACCATCTTCCTGAAGCAGCTATCTTAACCCTGAATGCTTTTTCAATGGAACTAGAATATAATACAAAATAGTTAGAGTTTCTTCAGTCCTGGACATTGTTGTTCAAAGGCCAAACTTTCCATTGTGTCTGTCATTGATTTTAAATAGGACAACTTTGTCATTCTTGCAGACACCAAGAGTAACACTGAGACCTAACTAGATATGTTTGAAGAAGCTTAAAAATATGGGACTGTCTGTCAATATTAAGCAGACTAAAGTACTCTATCAGCCTGCCCAAAGTCTTCCAAATGACCATTCAAAATCTGTCATCAAGAGATGGACCCTAGAAGGAGTCAAGCACTGCATCTAAGTGACTATATCTTCCAGTCAGTATATATAGGTGAGATTCAACGCAAAACCTAATGTCCTCTGTGAAATTGCTTCAGAACCTCTTCACTGACCTGTAAAAGGACACCAAGATACTGACACTCAGTTTTAATTAGCATTCTATATTCTCTACAGATGTGAAATATGGGTAAATCCTGAAACATATCGTGTACTCCAGTTTAGACATGGACTAAAATCAGGTGGTGATCAAAGAAACTGCTACAAAGATGCACTAAAAGTG
Organism: Protopterus annectens; assembly: GCF_019279795.1. Taxonomy (NCBI): domain Eukaryota; kingdom Metazoa; phylum Chordata; order Ceratodontiformes; family Protopteridae; genus Protopterus; species Protopterus annectens. Next base: position 1,606,282,454 of record NC_056733.1, on the reverse strand, counting down.
TACCCCAAGATGGATATGGATTTTACAAGGAGGAAGCCACTGGTTGTCAAGCAATCTCACTAATACCACAACCCCATGAAGTAAAAGGCTGCTTTAAAGGTAATACCTTGCTTTCAAAACTGAGAAGCGAGAGCACAAGAGGAAACTGAAAAAGCCTAATGTGTATGCAAATGTTCTATTTATTTATTTAACATTTGTTGACTGGGAAAGTCAGACTTGGACAGACCCTATTTTCAGTGGAGGCCCGGGGAGAAATGCTACAGATGCATGTCTGTGGAATGTGGGAGGAAACCGGAGCACCTGAAGGAAACCCACGTGAACATAGAGAAGACATGCACACTCACCACAGAAGGCATCCCAGCCGAGAATCGAAACAAAGAACCTCTTGTTGTGAGGTGACAATGTTAACCGCTGCACCACTGCACCGCCAAAACATCTCCAGTTAATGTGGACAGATCTGTGGATTCAGTACAGTGTTTTGGAGTTACGTCAGGACCAGATGACCATGGTAGAAATTCTTCAGGAAAAAAGGGATTGCTTAAATAATGACTGAGTCTAAGATGAATTCTAGGTACACCTCCTGACAAGATTTTAGGCATAGCAGTTACAATGCCAAATGCTATGATCTGTAGCTTGGGAGGACAGGAACATAAAATAAAAAGTAACATGGTAACAAAGGATATGACAAATAAGGTAAATTAAAAATGTATGTAAAACACAGATAGATTTGAATGCTTTGATGTTGGTCTGGGAGGTATAAATTGAGCAAGGGTGGGCTGAAGAGGTTTAAGGAAAGACATAAAATAGGGAGTTGTGATGAATAAGAACATGGTTTGTAAAGAAAGGGCAGTTGCTAGTTTCCAGCAGAGTAGTGAGACTGAAAGGCTAATGTGAGGGGACAGAAGAAAATTAATGATATGTTAGAATATCTGGGATGTATCCCCTTTGAATGCATTTATTCTATATCCACACACACCCATACACACACACACACACACACACACACACACACACACACACACACACACACACACACACACACACACACACACACACACACACACACAAACACATAAACAAGCACATACACATACATATACACACACAAACACATACATATACATATACATATACATATACATATACACGCACACATAAACAAACACATACATATACATATACACGCACACATAAACAAACACATGCACATGTATATACGTATACACACACACATATAAACAAACACATACCTATCCAAATGCCCACACACATAAACAAACACATACACATACGTATGCAAATGCCCACACATAAACAAACATATACAAATACATATACATATACACACACACACACACATAAACAAGCACATACACATACATATTCATATACACACACAAACACAAACACAGACACACACACACACACACACACACACACACACACACACACACACACACACACACACACACACACATGCACATACATATACACATACACATAAACAAACACATACCTATCCAAATGCCCACACACACATAAACAGACACATACACATGCGTATACATATACACACACACACACACACACACACACACACACACACACACACACACACACACACACACACACACACATGAACAAACACATCCATACATGCATACATAGTCACACACACTCACACACACACACACACACACACATAAACAAACATACACATACATATACATACACACACACACACATAAACAAACACATACACATACATATACACACACACACATAAACAAACACATACACATATGTATACATACACACACACGCGCACACACACACACACACACACACACACACACACACACACACACACACACACACAAACAAACACATACACATACCAATCAAAATGCCCACACACAGGTGTTTTTTTACTGACCATGATGGCTGAATGACCAAGTCTAATTTCTAAGTGTGATCCAGATGCACTGACAAAATACAAAGGCATAATGACAAAATACATTTTTTGGGGGCAGTCAAACAGCATGGCAAGGAATACTAATAAAGTTAAATTAAGATAATTACATTAATGGGGGTGATCACTTGTAGCTAAGAAAATCAGTCTAGGCTTGAGTGACACAGCAGAAGAAAAGGTTTTACTGGGTCATGATAGAGTTGGAGAGACGAGAGCTGATGTTGTTTAGGTTAGAATAGTGAACTGCTGAAAGACAAAATTGAGGGCTATACTTTATTCTCTCAGATATAATCAATAAATTATATTTGGTTGCAAGTGAAAGCTGAAAAAACAGCAGGTGGAATGCATAGCTACCACAAAAATATATTTTGCTTGTATTGGGGCAAGATATTTGCACTCCCTATACAGAGAAGAGACTGTGTCAACTATACATATTACAACTTTGAAGTCATTGCATCTTGGAATTAATAAGATATTCTGCCAAATGTGAAATCTGGCTTTTCTTTTATGAAAGCTGACTTTCACACAAGTATCATCATTCAAACAGCGTCTGATGAAAGCCACTTCAGTGATGTGGTTTGCTAGAAAATAAAGGTGCAAATATGGGAGTACTGTGAATCAGACATTAGTGACTTATTGAAACACACATTGCCAAATCTATTTCTCCAGACTAGTCATCACAAAAAGGTGTTAGACTTTACTAAGAACTTGAGCTCAATTATATTTAGTTGAAGGGGTATGGGTTCTCTCTCCACACTGTGGATTTGGAATTTAACCCCTTTCACTAAAACAGTTTAGTTAAAACATAGTTTGGCAGAACAATTTTGCTGAATTATGTTTCACCAATGTGTGTTTTAGTAATCTATTCACAGATTTATAGGTTCATTCTAAGCTATTGCTCTAGAGGAACATCTGCACCCAATCCTCAAGATCCCAAATTGAGAATAACCACAGACATGAATTGGGAGGTTGACCTGAGATGTATTTACAACTGCCATTCTGTTCACAGAAGTGGGATTCTCTTGGGGAAGATATATATCTCTCTCACCAGCAGTGTTGGAAATTAAGATCTCAATTGGTGTTCAAGCTATTTGTTTTGTCAGTGTGCAGGAGGTCACATATGACTGGATCCTTTAAGTGTCATGTGGTCCTTACATAGAGTCTCCTCCTAAGAGTCTGAAGGAAACACAAAAGTGGGGAACCACTTTAAGGCAATTAGTGTGTAGCTGAAGACAAACTTACCTTTGGTTTTCTTCTTGAGGAAATCTGCTACCTCTCAAGCTGAGTCATGTGGTTAGATAAGTACATATCACATGAGGCATTATACCCTATTAATGGCCTCATATGGGAGAAGAGAGGGTTGATAACTTCCTTGGCCCTTGACGATATACCCAGGTGATCAGTCTGGACAAATAAAATGATTTACAAATGACATTAGGTTCATGGGGATCAAGGAATAGTTCACTGTCAAAGAAAGTGCCCTGGTCCATAATAATTGAGTCATCTTTCAAAGGGGTATCACCTATGTGGTAGGTAAATGGGCATCCATGTTTGCCAAAGGACAGAATGCTGCATTTCTTCACATTTAGTTTAAGGCTATGGTCCAGGCAAGTTTGTTTATATTAAGGTTCCAGAACTGGAATTTATTCCTGAACTTGGCATTGTCTTTGTGTCTTGTGTATATGAATACCTCAATGAATGCTTCAAGGTTGGCATTGAAATTATCTGCAATTGTGAAAGAGTATCTGATGGATTCATTGAGGTGAGGAAAGAGATGAAGTTTCATCAGGTCATGAGATAGATGGAGGTAGTTTGCCTCAGAGTAGTATCTAAAGACAGAAGGATTTTGTGGCAAATCTGTTTTTTCGCTACCAGTGAATGTTACTGAACAGTGATGTGACCAATGATAAGGTAACTGTAGGTGTTGAGTATAGAGGGCTATATTGGTGAGAACCAGATCCAATATTTTAGTACCCCTAGTTGGGACTAGAACTAGATGGCACAAGGAGCTGGCACTAATGAAGTCCAGTACTCTTCGTGTATACATATTAGTGGTGGTGTAGGTTCCCAGTTAATGGACTGACAGTTAAAACCACCCAAGACAATAGTCTTGGGTTAGATAGAGAGGGATGTCAGTTTGTTTAGACATGCATTCTAGGCTGCAAGTGACATGGCGAGTGTATGACTGTTTGCTATGTTGTGAGATGGAGTTTTCTTGTGTGACCCTGCAAAGGCCTGATTTTAACCACTTAGAGAGGGTCTGTTTAGAAACCATTTTGTAAATTATATGCAAATGCTACAAATTGAAAAAGATGTCTGCTTGACTTGGCCCTGTTCAAGTAGGTACTGCAATTGCATGTGGATGTCCAACAAATGCAGAATCCTGTCCCCTTTGGTTTGGGAAGAACACCAACAGCTGGATATAGAGTGCTTAAAGGACATCACCAAAACCCTTTTTGGCATAAAGATAGTATTAATCTTTGGCATAAAGATAGTATTAATCCTGATGCTAACTATCTCTGTGGAAGACTGAATGGTTAATTTGCCATCAGGCATTGCCACTCCAGGATTCTTCTTTTTTTTCTCAAAATATTTTATTATTTTTTTAGAAAATATTTGCAGGGTGTGTTGAGCTTTTAAATACAATACATTATTTGATATATTATATTAGTTCAATATAACAATACAAATTACAAAAAAAATTAGCTATTTACAATATATACAAAATGCATGAGACCAGATTATAGATAAATAACACAAGTCATGAATAAGGTTTGAAGAACAAATTAACATAAGCATATTTAAGATGAAAAAGTATCAATGAGGGCTAATACTTTCAAGCAAGAAAAGTTCAAAAGATTCTTATAGGTTCATAGGTAGGTACTAGGCTATTGGCCCCAGGGCCTATACAAGCCTAGCCATAACAATTCCCTGGCTATTGCTTCCCACAGATATTTACTTTCCTGGACCCCTGTCTAGCAGGGCTACTGATGTGATCCCCGGGGTGAATTTCCTATCTCCCATCCAATCGTCAAGGTTCCTCTTGAAGAGGGCCATTGAGGCACTCTGCCTAACAAGTATGGGCAGCCTATTCTAGAGTATGGGGAGTCTCTGGGTCAGGAACCTATCCCTCCAGAATGTTCTATTCATTGTGATGACAAGGTTAAGATCCCTGGAACATGTGACTCAGAGGGATTGGGATTTCTTTAAGTGTAGCATGTCCAACAACTTTGGGTTTGATATGGCCTTGTATGTTAGGCAGCGATCGCCTCTGAGAAGGCGATATGTGACAGAGTATAGCTGGAGTTTCTTTAGACAGTCAGCATAAGGCATCTGCTTTAGGCCTGTGATTCTTTTTGTGAAGTATTTCTGCGGCCTTTCTAGTTGTTGCAGATGTCTTGTGAGGTACATACCAAATGGGGCATTGTATTCTATAATGGGTCTAATGAGAAATGAGTACAGAGGGGCAATGACCTCCTTTTTTCTGGATGAAAAGCCCTTAATGATGAGGTGTGCCACGTAGAAGGATTTTCTAACTGTTGTGGCTATGTGGTTATCAAAGGTGAGACTACTGTCCACCTGTGCCCCTAGGTCTCTTATCACACTTTCGGTGTTTAGTGTACTGCCACCTATGTGGTAGTTCATAGCTACGTGTTTTTTTCCAAAGGGGACTACTATACATTTTATGGCATTTAGCTTGAGCTCATGGCTCTGGCCCCAGGCATCTGTTTCGGTAAGGCCCTTTTGTAGTATAGCCACATCATTTGGGGATTCAATAATGGCTCCCAGCTAGCAGTCATCTGCAAACTTTGTAAGCCAGAGTCCCTTAGTGTTGGCCTGTACTTCAGAGAAGTAGATGCCAAACAAGAGTGGTCCCAGGACAGAACCCTGCGGTACACCACTTGTCATTTGTCTGGAGCTGGATTTGGAGTCGGCTACTTTTACAGTGTTTGTTCTGTCAGTAAGCCAGTTTGCAACCCATCAAGTGACGTAGGGATTAATGCCCAGCTTAGTAAGTTTATCTATGATTCCAGAGTGGGGGATAGTGTCGAAAGCCTTGGCGAGGTCCAAGAAGGCTGTGTGAACCACCTTACCCTCGTCCACGGCTCTGGAGACTGATTCAAAGATGTCAATTAGGTTCAGGGGGCAAGCTTGGCCCTTCACGAACCCAAACTATTCTTCTTAATTGTTGTTTCTTTAATAGCCTACACAACTAGACTACATTAACCATGTGTTTCATGGTTGTAGTCAACCTTGCTGAAGGATAAAAATAAATAAATACAAATAAACATCTTAGTGAAAACTACCACATTTGCTGATAGTGGGCATGGTAAAACACTAGATGAGGCTGAAAGTAAGCCTTATCCTAACTCTAAAAAAAGGCCAAGTCAATTTGTTTGTTTGTTTGTGTTTTTCGGCTTTTCCCGGTTAGGGGTCGCCACAGCGGAACTCCGGTCTGCTAATGATTGGTAGTTGAGTTTTACGTGCTGAATTACCAGCCCTGATGTACAACCTTCAACGAAGGTATGCCCATTCATGCATGTCTCCATGCAGAAGACGCTCTAGCTGAGAATCGAACCAGACAGCGTCTTACTGTGAGGCAACAATGCTACCGCAGCACCACCACCGCGGGTCCAAAAAAAGGGCAAGTCAATAATGAATGGAAAAGACAAAGTGGTAACTAATGGCAAATAGCCTGTGTAATAATGCCTTTGAAGTATGCAATGGTAGTGAATGGAAGCCACAAGGTTCAGTATTAAGACCGCTACTCTTTAATATATTTATAAATAAAATGAATACAGCCACTCTCCCAGCAAATATAATCCAATATGCAGACAACTCAACACTAATATGTGCAGTCTGTTCAGTTAAACAGCTCCAAGATGGCCTCTAACATTCATTTACAACAACTGAAAACTGGCTAGAGCAACCTACACTACTCCTACAGCCAACAAAAACTAAGCTAATTTTATTTTCAGCTTCTATCCAGCAGTCAAACTACAGTGACTTAAAATATTGTCAGCCTATAGTACTAGTACTGAGCTAGTACAAAACACAAAACTATTGGATATAATAATTAACAGATTAAGATTTCAGATTTCACCAGCATATCCAATATGCTGTTCAAAAAGCAACCTTAAACTAGGACTTCTTTATAAAGTCAAACCTTTTCTATCAGACTATGCACATAAGAGCATAGGTCAAACCCAGCTCTAGGCTACAGTCCTCTCAGCTGTACTTGAGCAACCATATAATATGATTGCAAAGTTTGTGGATAACTGCATTAATTGAATATATCCCTGTCTTCTATTCAGTCCCTTAAATGGGTGTAGCTACCTACCTAATCTATTAGCCTACATTCACATCAAGACTGTCGACTATACCTTCTACAGCCCATACATATTTTCTGCCACAAGCTACTAGTTAAACTGGTACTCACCCCACAGAGAACTGCATTCACTGAACCAATACTTACAGCTCAGTCAGAAATCTAAAAATCATAACAGTGACTGTATACTTTGTATACACTGCTAAAGTGCAGATCTCTCTCCCAACAAACATCAGAAATATCTCATCTCATCTACTATTTAAAAACTCCTTAAAACATACCTCTCCACAAAATATTAATGCACTTGTAACACCCCGGTTAGTATGCTCCTTCTTAGTCTAACCATTTTCCATCTGTATTTTAAAATCCCAATGAAATCATACCTATCAACAAAACAATCTTTTCCTTGTGCCAGCACCATTATTAAGTACCCTCCTTATGCAGCAGAATAAAGGAAGTGCCATAATATCCTTAAACTTTGCCTCTTGTTTAAATGTCAAAAGCAAATAGATGTTTGGATAAAATATGCATTTCTTATCTGATGTCTCTTTACTAAAATTTCAGGGTGACTCTATCAATAAATTGTAAAATAATGCTGAATGTTCTTTAGATATGGATGACTTTAGCATGCAATAAATACTGATTAGTATATGTAGCATGATAATCAGCTGTTAAACTATACCTAGCTTAGTGTTAAGCAGTATATTTTTATTGTTAGTGCATGCTAATTGCACATGAAAAGTATATAATCTGGAGGTTTTATGCCAAGGCCTCCACTGAAAAGGGGATTTGTCCAGTAGGACTTTTCCCATAATCAAAGAAAGATTGATAGTTAAATAAATAAAATAAATAAATAAATCTGACAAAGGATTAATAATTAATTTCAGAATTCAACATTCCAAGTTCAGATTTATGCACTGCTTCAGCTTTCCTATATTAACATATCCTCTGAAATCATTAAATATACTGCTGGCTATAATATCTTTCAAATTATCAGTGGCTTCATCTATTGATTTATAAGAACATTTCCTTTGGACAGGTAAAGACAATTGAGTGAAAGCTGAAACATGGCTGTAGATTTTAATTTGTCATTTGTTGTACCAATCGCCTTCAAAATACACCATTCTGAACCTTGCTTTAATAGTGTTTTCTCCTCAGCTGCTGATAACGTGGAGATGTTAGTAAAACAAACATCAGTATTAAAAATAAGCAAAATACTGGAAATCCTGAAGTTCTGTGGTTTGCAAGATGTATTTGTCATTTTATTAGTTGAAGAGTGTGATGGAAATCCTGTGTACTATCTGTTTGTTCCATGGACAAGTCTAAACATCTGCATATTACATTAGAGTACGCACGTCTAAACATCTGTGAAATACATTGGAATTCCATGCTCCAGGCAGCATTCAGGATTGGCTCTGAGGCCTATTTCTGGCATAGTTCCCAGGACAGAAGAGAATGAAGGCATCACTAAGTGCTGTCAGGTCAAGACAAAATCTTCTGTGAATCTAAAACACTGACTGTAAAATGAAAAGAACTCTATGAAGTAAAGAGAAGGGGTTAACCACAGAGACTAAGTGTATGAATTAACAAAGGACTGTAGTAAGGTAACTTATTGATAAGAAATGGCTTGTCAGAAGTGTACCTTTATCACTTACAGGTAATCTGTGAACACTGTGATATAATCATAACAGTGAACTCAAACTCTTTAAACATCAGATACATAACTAATAAAACCTTCTAAAAAACAAGGATGAAATACATTCAGACTACAGTTTCCTATTTACTTTGTTTACCTGTCAATATTCTTTCATGTGATCTACAGATTTTCTTGTTTTCTTTTCTATACTGTAATAAATGTTTATTCCTGTCTGCTGGTTCTCTTGTCCTATACTACCTGCAACCTGCCCTTTTACATATTTGTCTTCCACAAAGTGTTAGTCACCAGATTTTTCTTTGCTCCCTGCCCCCTCCCATCCATCTACTATTGCCCTATCTGTTAATTGCCATTTCAGAGTCTGGTGCTTTAGTTTTGAATGAAATGTCTGATTGCTCTTAGGAGGACTTGATGCTCCCCACTATTGCATTTTCTGTACTATTTATATAACCTGGGCCAGAATATGGCAATCATTGATAGCCACAGCAAAGCTTGCCATGCTGCTGTTAACTGAGGTTATCAGCAAAGTACCTTATAAATGTGGTTTAGTAAAATCTGATTTCAGTGGCAAATGACACAACCATCAAATAGCAGGCAATATTAATGATCACGAGTGCATGAATCATAGATAAACTTACTAAGCTGGGCATAAATCCCTACATCACTCGATGGGTTGCCAACTGGCTTACTGACAGAACCCAGCCTGTAAAAGTAGCCGACTCCAAATCCAGCTCCAGACAAGTGACAAGTGGAGTACCTCAGGGTTCAGTCCTGGGACCAGTCTTGGTTGGCATCTACTTCTCTGAAGTACAGGCCAACACTAAGGGACTCTGGCTAACAAAGTTTGCAGATGACTGCAAACTGGGAGCCATTATTGAATCCTCAAATGATGTGGATATTCTACAAAAGGGCCTTACAGAAACAGATGCCTGGTGCCAGAGCCATGGGCTCAAGCTTAATGCCAAGAAATGTATAGTCATCCTCTTTGGAAAAAAAACATGTGCCCATGAACTACCACATAGGTGGCAGGACACTAAACATCGAAAGTGTGATGAGAGACTTAGGGACACAAGTGGACAGTGGTCTCACTTTCGATAACCACATCGCCACAATAGTCAGGAAATCCTTCTATGTGGCACACCTCATCACTAAGGGCTTTTCATCCAGAAAAAAGGAGGTCATTGTCCCACTGTACTCATCCCTCATTAGACCCATTATAGAGTATAATGCCCCATTTGGTATGTACCTCACAAGACATCTGCAACAGCTGGAAAGGCCATCTAAAAAACTCCAGCTGTACTCTGTGGCATATTGTCTACTCAGAGGCGATCTCTGCTTAACATACAAGGCCATGTCAAACCCTGAGCTGTTGGACACGCTCCACTTACAGAAATCCCAATCCCTCAGAGCCACACGCTCCAGGGATCTAAACCTTATCATCACAATGAACAAAACATGCTGGAGGGATAGGTTCCTGACCCAGAGACTCCCCATACTCTGAAATAGACTGCCCTTGCATGTCAAGCAGAGCACCTCATTGGCCTTCTTCAAAAGGAACCTTGATGACTGGATGGGAGATAGGAAATTCACCCCTGGATCACGTCAGTCGCCCTGCTAGACAGGGGCCCAGAGAAGTAAATATTGTGGGAAAAAATTTCCAGGGAATTGTTATGGCTATGCTTGTATAGGCCTTAGGGCCGATAGCCTAGTACCAACCTATGAACCTAAATAAAATGATACCATAATCTCAAAATTCTGTTATTAAAAAAATCAAGTCCTGCAACCTTTTCCTGACAGCATTACATGTTTTCTGGCTATCACAGCTAAAGGAAGTATCATTCTGTACTTAAATAGAAATCGTACTACTCACTCTCAGTATCTAATTTCTAATCACTAATACAATGTGTTGCACTCATTGTAAACCACAGCTAACATGTCCTCTTAGACAATTTGTGATGTGACCTAATCATAACGCTGGATCAAGGTAGATTTCTTCTCCGAAAAACAGAAGGGAGAATGTCATGTTAGGACAGAAGTAAGTATTTAATTAAAAGCGAAGGGTTTATGTAATTTAAAGACAAAACAGGTAAATTGAAAAAAATATTGAAGAGTTGTTTCTACCGAACCAATTTGTTTTTATTTGTCAGCTTAATCATGTTGACCTTGTTAGCATTAGTTACTCCTTTTAGCACCTCCTTATTCACACACACACACACACACACACACACACACACACACACACACACACTTGTGCGCACACACACTCACACCACATGGCTCCTGAAACAGTAACTAAATTCCAGTTTTCTGCACAATCATATGAACATGCTGCAACTTGGTAGTGTTAGATGCAAGCAGTCTTTGTCAGCATCTACTTCTGTCTGCTTCTGCTGCACTTGCCTGGAACCATGCATTTACTATTGCAACAAAATAACTTTTTCAAAAATATCAGTAATATGCTGTTGTGTGCTACTGTAACTACAAGTGAGTGAATATGGGCTTTCTTTGCAGGAAGAATAAGACAGTACAATAAGTCATAGGACGGTCTAAATTACTGTTTCTAAATCTCTTTGGTGCCTTCAAGCACCTCTTTCTAATAACTTTTTCTCCAGATGAGGTAGGGGTGATTTTCTTCAATGTTTGACATTCATTTAGTCATCCATAGTATGTAGAAAAGTGACATGCAAAGTACTTTATAACAATTGCACAAGATACAGTTACATGCAGAGCAGTGACCAAAATCATTTAAGTAAAATTACAAGAACGATGTCTCATGTTGTAACAAAATTCTTCCAGCCGATGACAGCTTACTTAAGGTGCAGCCACATCTGTTCTCTGCTATGACTCATTTCCCAGTCCCTCTTTGAACGCTTCACATCCTCACCGCAGAGATCATTATCAGGCTTATGTTATTTTCCTCTGGAAGTGAAATAACTGTGCCTTTCAAACAATACCAAGTCTACTCCCCCACCCCCATTAATATTACTAAACCTCAGAGATCATGTGTACCTTCACCCTAAGGGTAGGGCTGGTAGAAAGGCATGAGTCCCTTCCCCCATGTCACTGTGCTGTGTGCTGTGAGGATTATAAGGATAAACATTTAAGGGATCCAAGCATGTTAGGGCATTATCAGAATCATCACCATAAAAGACAGTCATTTCCTGGGTATCATAATAAATAGACATGCCTTGGATATTACACACCTACCTGCATAACATTTACTCATTCATATGCTTCACAGCTAGATATAATGTAATAGGCACACACACTATGTTTCAGGCTTAACCAGAAAGTTATAGGTTTTTGAAGTGACTTGTCTGGAATCATGCATTTTGTAAGATGAGACAGTGGGATACTAACCCAAGTGTACAGCACATAGTTTTTTATCACCTCATAGTTTTTTATCACCTCACAGACTTAATTCTCTGTGTGGTACTGTTACCATTTCCCAGGGCATTCTAGTGCAGTAATGCCAAAGTTGGTGTAGCACAATAATTTATTTGTTTAACAATTGTTGACCGGGAAAGTCCAGATAGGACAGAGACTATTTTCAGTGGAGGCCTGGGGAGAAATTCTCCAGACCCATGTCTTTGGAATGTGGGAGGAAACCAGAGTACCTAGAGGAAACCCACACGAAAGCAAGGATGACATGCAGACTCTGCACAGAAGGCACCCCAGCTGAGAATTAAACCAGAGAACCTCTTGTTGTGAGGCAACAATGTTAACAGTTGCACCACTGCGCCACCTATCCCATCTGTACATTACCTTGATGCAGCACTCTCACTGACTCTGCTAATCACAGGACTGCCATTAAAATGACCATGCAGCTTTGTACAAAACCTATATCATCTTTTCTGTTCTTACCATGACAACATAGTATGAGGGACCAAAACTGTTATGACAAGATAACCCACAGCTCCTACTCTTTTGTGATCTCTCCCAGCACCCTCAATGAAACCAGCAACTAATCCTAAGTTCAGAGGGGATCTTAAAACCCACCTTAAGTTGTAAGCCAAGTACTCTTATTTCCCAGAAGGGCAAAGCATCTAAAGTATTTCACACCTTTCTGTCCTGACACATGTCTGCTGCTCTACCAACCTCTTCACTAATCACCATACCTCTCAACTGTCCAGGTTTTCTCAGAATGTCCAAATTTTTGCCTCATATTTTTGGTCTATTTCTCATATCATTTGTAGTTTTCAGGCAAACCATTTAGGAAAGAAGTCACTAAATAATGACATACATTTGATTTTCAGACTCATATCCTTCAGAAAATGCATGCTAATACAAATCATGTTATTCTAGCAACTTTCTAAGTTTATAAGAGCAATATTTAAAACATGTCTCTAGTTTTGGGCCTTTGTTCCCCCCATTATTTTAGGCTTTGTCCAGATTTCTTATGCTAAGAGGTTGATAGGTATGTTCATCACATATTCTGTACGTGTCTAAATACGATTCTACCACCATGCTTGTGTTTTCTCTGTCGTTCTACACCACCACTATGATACTAATTTGATTGCATTTTCTGTGCCTTTTTGTAGTCTGTAACATACTCTCTGTACAGACCACTGCTATTGTAATACTTTAGCTGTCTACTTATGAATGTTTTGCACCCAGGCTATGGCTGCAAATAACCAGTTCTAATTAGTGCGCTATCCCAGTGAAAACAAATAAATAAGCAAATTCTTCCAACTTTGCCATCGGGGTGGGGGGTGGGAAGCATGAAGTACTGTGCCCAGGCAGAAACTGGGAAGAGTATGCTAAGACAAGCAGAAGTAGGCTTCTCACTGCAGTTAATGGGCCCTGAGGTCAGCAATGCTTCCAGAAGCTTCTGTGCTAAAAAAGGATCCCGTGCTCAGTACTGTGCAGCATGGCAGCAGAAGACATGGGTTTAAAAAAAAAACTGTCTCCTGGGCCAGGAGGTGTGTGGCCTGTATCCTATCACTGACTGGTAGGATTACCAATTCCAGTACAAGTAGTAAACAGGGGTTGTAATTACGATTGCATGTATCTAGATCATTTTGTATACAGATATCTCTTGCTTTCTCTCTCTCTATTTATATATATATATATATATATGCATACACACACACACACGTGTGTGTGTGTGTGTGTGTGTGTGTGTGTGTGTGTGTGTGTGTGTGTGTGT